>NC_041222.1:34558785-34561829 GCF_002837175.3 Physeter macrocephalus
TGAGCCTGTGCTCCGCAACGGGAGAGGCCACGGCAGTGAGAGGCCTGCGTACCGCCAAAAAAAAAAAAAAAAAAAAAAGCAAGCATGCATAGAGTGAAACTGCATGATGCCAGGCAGAAAATAACTGGGGAACTGTAAGCTTAACAGTTCCCAGAGCTCAGAGTTGGGAGATGCTTGAGTTGCAACTAACCAGAGTGGAGCATTCTCACTGAACATGCCTTAGAAATAGGGTTAAATTAAGCCTAAAGTAAGGGCGACTCTATCCACCCTAGGAAATATTAAAAAATAAACCCTAAAAGGATTAAGCTGATCCATAAATAACTGCCTGCTAGAACAAAGTCCAACACTCCTGAAAGAAATACAACAAATCAAGCACTTAGCATAAGACATAATGTCCAATATTCAATTAAAAATTAGTAGGTAAACAAGCAGGAAATGTAAACCATAACCAGGAAAAAAAAATCAGTCATTGGAAAATTACCTGGAAAAGACTGATATGGAATTAGCAGACAAGAACTTCAGAATAGCCATTATAAATATGTTTGAGTATTTAAATAAAAAGTTGATCACATTTTTCTCAAGTGCACATGGACCAGTCTCCAGGATAGATAACCTGTTAGGCCACAAAACCAGTCCTGACAAATTTAAGAAGACTGAAATAATATTAAGTATCTTTTCCAACCACAATGGTATGAAACTAGAAATCAATTACAGTAAGAAAACTGGAAAAATCAGGAATATGTGGACATTAAACATGCTACTGAACAACCACTGATCAATGAAGAAATCAAAGAAATAAAAAAGTATCTTGAGAAGTGAAAATGGGAATACAAAATACCAAAACTTATAGGATACAGCAAAGTAGTGATAAGAGGGAAGTTCATAGAGATGAATGCCTACCTCCAAAAATAATAAATTCTCAAATAAACAACCTAAATTTACACCTCAAAAAAAAAAGAACAAATGAAGCCTAAAGTTAGTAGAAGGAAGGAAATAAAAATCAAAGCAGAAATAAATAAAATAGAGACTAAAAAGACAACAGAAAAGATCAATGAAACCAAGAGCTAGTTCTTTGAAAACATAAACATAATTGACAAACCTTTAACTGGACTCACCAAGGAAAAGAAAGAGAACTCAGTCAGAAATGAAAGAGATGTTTCAACTGATATCACAGAAATGCAAATGATAAGTGACTATCATGAATAATTATTTACCAACAAATTGGACAACTGAGAAGAAATGGATAAATTCCTATAAATATGAAATCGTCTAAGAATGAATCATGGGGGAGTGCCACTCATGTGAGGCGCAGCCGGGCGCCGGCGTGCATGTAGGCCCTTGCTCGCCCGGCAGCCTCCAACTGCCCAGGGGCCATGATAGATACATCAGAAATACATCTACACGTGGAACTGCTCCTATAGAACACCCACTGAACACTGGCAGAAGACCTCAGACCTCCCAAAAGGCAAGAAACTCCCCACGTACCTGGGAGAGGGGATTAAGTGCGCCATTTAAAGGAGCTCCAGAGACAGGCACGGAGCTGCCGAAGAGACAAGAGACTTTTTCTTGCCTCTTGGTTTCCTGGTGCGCGAGGAGAGGGGATTAAGCACGCCGCTTAAAGGAGCTCCAGAAACAGGCGCGAGCCGCGGCTATCAGCGTGGACACCAGAGACGGGCATGAGACGCTAAGGCTGCTGCTGCTGCCACCAAGAAGCCTGTGTGCGAGCACAGGTCACTCTCCACACCTCACCTCCCGGGAACCTGTGCAGCCCGCCACTGCCAGAGTCCCGGGAACCAGGGACAACTTCCCCGGGAGAACGCGTGGCGCGCCTCAGGCTGGTGCAACGTCACGCTGGCCTCTGCCGCCGCAGGCTCGCCCCGCACTCCGTGCCCCTCCTGCCCCATTGCCTGAGTGAGCCAGAGCCCCCGAATCAGCTGCTCCTTTAACCTCGTCCAGTCTGAGCGAAGAGCAGACGCCCTCAGGTGACCCACACAGAGGCGGGGCCAAATCCAAAGCTGAACCCCAGGAGCTGTGCGAACAAAGAAGAGAAAGGGAAATCTCTCCCAGCAGCCTCAGAAGCAGCGGATTAAAGCTCCATAATCAACTTGATGTACCCTGCATCTGTGGAATACCTGAATAGACAGCAAATCATCCCAAATTGAGGAGGTGGACTTTGGGAGCAAGATATATTATTTTTTACCCTTTTTCTCTTTTTCTGAGTGTGTATGTGTATGCTTCTGTGTGAGATTTTGTCTGTATAGCTTTGCTTTCACCATGTGTCCTAGGTTTCTGCATCCCAAATTGAGGAGGTGAACTTTGGGAGCAAGATATATTATTTTTTTTTTCCTCTTTTTCTCTTTTTGTGAGTGGGTATGTGTATGCGTCTGTGTGACATTTTGTCTGTATAGCTTTGCTTTCACCATTTGTCCTAGGGTTCTGACCAGCCCTTTTTTTTTTACTTTTTAAAATTTTTCTTAATAATTATTTTTTATTTTAAAAACTTTATTTTATTGTATCCTACTTTATTTTATCCTCTTTCTTCCTTCCTTCCTTCCTTTCTATTTTTTCTCCTGTTTATTCTGAGCCGTGTGGATTAAAGGCTCTTGGTGCTCCAGGCAGGCATCAGGGCTGTGCCTCTGAGGTGGGAGAAACAACTTCAGGACACTGGTCCACAAGAGACCTCCCAGCTCCACGTAATATCAAACGGCGAAGATCTCCCAGAGATCTCCATCTCAACACCAAGACCCAGCTTCACTCAATGACCAGCAAGCTACAGTGCTGGACACCCTATGCCAAACAACTAGCAAGACAGGAACACAGCCCCATCCATTAGCAGAGAGAGGCTGCCTAAAATCATAAGGCTACAGACACCCCAAAACACACCACCAGACGTGGACCTGCCCGCCAGAAAGACAAGATCCAGCCTCATCCACCAGAACACAGGCACTAGTCCCCTCAACCAGGAAACCTACTCAACCCACTGAACCAACCTTAGCCACTGGGGACAGACACCAAAAACAATGGGAAATATGAACCTGCAGCCT
>NC_041222.1:34562092-34563304 GCF_002837175.3 Physeter macrocephalus
ACCAGATCAAACAAATGAAGAGGAAATAGGCAGTCTACCTGAAAAAGAATTCAGAATAATGATAGTAAAGATGATCCAAAATCTTGGAAATAAAATAGACAAAATGCAAGCAACATTTAACAAGGACCTAGAAGAAATAAGGAGGAAGCAAGCAACGATGAACAACACAATAAATGAAATTAAAAATACTCTAGATGGGATCAATAGCAGAATAACTGAGGCAGAAGAACGAATAAGTGTTAACACTTCCTCTGTTTATTTACTGCATAAATGCTTTCAAGTCTTTTATTACCTTCTCCCAGAAAGAATGAGGATTTGATCCTGCTCTTCTGCTGAGTTGTCTTTTCATGTCAACAGCAAGCAACTGTGCGATGTGATGTATTCCTCATTGTCTATGGTACCCGGCAATGCGATTGAACTTGTCAGAGGGGGTGTACCTTCAGAAAAGCTGTGCTCTTGGAAGAAGGCACCTGATTTTGTTATATCTGCCACTTTTAATGTGTATGCCTTGAAGGATAATATTTTAAAAATACACTTTCATCATTCAGACACATAGATTTATCAGATTTAAAAAAAAATTTAGTATTGTCTATAAAAAATTTTAAGTAAGCTTATAGACAATGTTTGTCTGGAACTATAACAAGAGACAAAGAAGGACACTATATAATGATCAAGGGATCGATCCATGAAGAAGATATAACAATTGTAAATATTTATGCACCCAACATAGGAGCACCTCAATACATAAGGCAAATACTAACAGCCATAAAAGGGGAAATCGACAGTAACACAATCATAGTAGGGGACTTTAACACCCCACTTTCACCAATGGACAGATCATCCAAAATGAAACTAAATAAGGAAACACAAGTTTTAAATGATACATTAAATGAGATGGACTAAATTGATATTTATAGGACATTCCCTCCAAAAACAACAGAATACATATTTTTCTCAAGTGCTCATGGAACATTCTCCAGGATAGATCATATCTTGGGTCACAAATCTAGCCTTGGTAAATTTAAGAAAATTGAAATCGTATCAAGTATCTTTTCCGACCACAACGCTATGAGACTAGATATCAATTACAGGAAAAGATCTGTAAAAAATACAAACACATGGAGACTAAAACAATACACTACTTAATAACCAAGTGATCACTGAAGAATTCAAAGAGGAAATCAAAAAATACCTAGAAACAAATGACAATGG
>NC_041222.1:34565620-34578605 GCF_002837175.3 Physeter macrocephalus
TGGGAACATATGTATACGTATAACTGATTCACTTTGTTGTAAAGCAGAAACTAACACACCACTGTAAAGCAATTATACTCCAATAAAGATGTTAAAAAAAAAAATAAAAGAGGATACCAGGTCAAGAATGTGGAAAAAAAAAAGAATGAATCATGAAGAAATAGAAAATCTGAACAGACTGATTACTAGTAAGGAGACTGAATCAGTAATCAAAAAATTCCCAACAAAAGTTCAGACCAGACAGCTTCACTGGTGAATTCTACCAAACATTTAAAGACAAATTAACTCATTATTGACCAGGGGATTTTTGCAGAAACTAATGCCTGTGGCCGGCGATTTGTTATGTAAATGAATATTGAAATGTCTCCGGTCAATAATATTCGGGTAACAAAAGATACATTAATATATCTCTGGTCAATAATGTATTAATAACAATCTTTCTCAAACTCTTCCAGAAACAGAAGAGGAGGGGACATTTCCAAACTCATTTTACAAGGCTAGCATTACCCAGATACTGAAACCAGACAAGGATGTCACGAGTAAAATTACAGGCCAATATCCCTAATGAATATAGATGCAAAAACTCTCAATAAAATATTAGCAAACCAAATTAAACTATACATTTAAAGGATCATACACCATGATCAAGTGAGATTTATTCCAGGGGTGCACGATGATTCAACACCAGCAAATCAATGAGATAAAACACAAAATGAAGGATAAAAATCATATGATCATCTCAATAGATGCAGAAAAAGCATCTGACAAAATTCAACATCCATTTATAATTAAAACTTTCAACAAAGTGGGTACAGAGAGATTATGCCTCAACATAATAAAGGCCATATATGACAAGCCCACAGCTAACATTATACCCAATGGTGAAAAGCTGAGAGCTTCTCCTCTAAGATCAGAAGAAAGACAAGAATGCCCACTCTCATCACTTTTATTCAACATAGTATTTGAAGTCCTAGCCAGAGCAATTAGGCAAGAAAAAGAAATAAAAGGCATCCAATTTGGAAAGGAAGTAGTAAAACTATCACCATCTGCAGATGATATGATATTATATATAGAAAAACCTAAAGATCACGTCAGAATAACTGTTAGAACTAATAAATTCAGTAAAGTTACAAGTTATAAAATCAATATACAGGAATCTGTTGTGTTTCTATACACTAATAATGAACCATCAGAAAGAGAAAGAAAACAATCCCATTTACAGTTGCATCAAAAAGAATAAAATACCTAGGAATAATTTAACCAAGGAAGTGAAAGACCTGTACACTGAAAACTGTAAGACATTGATGAAATTAAACATGACACAAAGAAGTGGAAAAATGGGGCTTCCCTGGTGGTGCAGTAGTTAAGAATCTGCCTGCCAATGCAGGGGGCATGGGCTTGAGCCCTGGTCTGGGAAGATCCCACATGCCACGGAGCAACTAAGCCCACGTGCCACAACTACTGAGACTGCGCTCTAGAACCCGCAAGCCACAACTACTGAAGCCTGTGCACCTAGAGCCTGTGCTCTGCAACAAGAGAAGCCACCACAATGAGAAGCCCGTGCACTGCAATGAAGAGTAACCCCTGCTCACTGCAACTAGAGAAATCCCACATGCAGCAATGAAGACCCAATGCAGCCAAATATTTAAAAATTTTAAAAAAAAGAAAAGAAATGGAAAGATATTCTGTGCACATGGATTGGAAGAATTAATATTGTTAAAATTTCCATACTATCCAAAGCAATCTACAAATTCAATGCAATCCCTATCAAAATTTAAATGGCATTTCCCACAGAAAAAAACCACAATTATGTGGAACTACAAAAGACCCCAAATAGCTAAAGCAATCTTGAGAAAGAACAACAAAGCTGGAATCATCACACGCCCTCATTTCAAACCATATTACAAAGTTATAGTAATCAAAACAGTATGGTACTGGCATAAAAACAGACACACAGATCAATGGAACAGAATAGAGATCCCAGAAATAAACCCACACATATGTGGCCAATTAATTTACAACAAAGGAGCCAAGAATATACAATGAGGAAAGGCTAGTCTCTTCAATAAATGGTGATGGGAAATGGATAGCCACATTGAAAAAGAATGAAACTGAACTATTACCCTATACCATACACAAAAATTAACTCAAAATAGATTAAAAATTTGAATGTAAGATAGAAAACCATAAAACTTCTAGAAGAAACATAGGTAGTAATCTCCTTGACATTGACCATGGTGATGATTTTTTTAAATCTGACACCAAAAGCAAAAATAAACAAGTGGGACTGCATCAAATTAAAAAACTTCTGCACAGCAAAGGAAACCATGAACTAAATGAGAAGGGAAACTATTTAATGGGGGAATATATTGCAAATCACGTACCTGATAAGGGGTTAATATTCAAAATATATTAAGAACTCATACAACTCAATAGCAAAAAAATATCCAATTTTTAAAAATGAGCAGAGGATCTGAATAGACATTTTTCCAAAGAAGACATACAGATGACCAACAGGTACATAAAAAGATGCTCAGCATCATTAATCATCAGGAAAATGCAAACCAAAATCACAATGAAATATCACCTCATACCTATTAAAATGTCTATTACAAAAAGACAAGGAAAAAAAGTATTGGCAAAGATGTGAAGAAAAGGGAACCCTTATACATAGTTGGTGGGAATGTAAATTGGTTCAGCCACTATGGAAAACAGTATGGAGGCTCCTCAAAAAATTAAAAATAGAAATGCCATATGAGCCAGCAATTCCATTTCTGAGTTTTATCTGAAGAAAATGAAAACACTCACTCAGAAACGTATCTGCACCCCCATGTTCATCGTGGCATATTTACAATAGCCAAGATATGAGAACAACCTAAGTGTTCATCAGTGGATGAAAGGATAAAGAAAATGTGGTGTATATATACAAAATGGAGTATTATTTAGCCATAAAAAAGAATGAAATCTTGCCATTTGCAACATGAATGGGCCTTGACAGCATTATCATAAGTGAAATAAGTCAGACAGAGAAAGACAAATATTGTATGATTTCACTTATATGTGGAATCTAAAAAAAAAAAAAAAAAAAGTAAAACAAAAAAACCCCCAAGCTCATAGATACAGAGAATATATTGGTGGTTGCTAGTGGTGGGGATCAGACAGTGGGTGAAATGAGTGGAGGGGGTCAAAAGATACAAACTTGCAGTCATAAAGTAAGTCATGGGAATGTAATGTACAGCTTGACAACTATATTTAATAGTGTAGTGCCTATTCGAAAATTGCTAGGAGAGTAGATCTTAAAAGTTCTCATCACAAGAAAAAAATTCTGTAGCTATATATGCTGACAGATGTTAACTAGACTTAAAGTGGTAATCATTTCATAATATATACAATTACTGAAGCATTATGTTGTACACCTGAAACTAATATAATGTTGTATGTCAATTACTTCTCAATAAAAAAAGAAAACTTGAAGTAACAAGGAAAAAAATGGAAGACAGGAAAGGAATCAAATAATGAAACTACTAGAAATAAAAAAATACAATACCTGAAATTAAAAATTCACTGATGACATTTAGAGAAAACTGATATAAATGGATTCCAAGAAAGTGGGGAGGGACAGAAGGAAGGGGTAAATGGGGAGAGAAAGAAAAAAATATTTGAAAAAATGGGAAAAAATTTAAATGTCATGAACACTATAAACTCACAGAATCAAAAATTCAGCAAATCCAAGAATGATAAGCACAAAACCACACTATGACCCAACATAATCAAGTTACTGGAAACCAGGGATAAAAGGGGGAAAATGGCTTTAAAGTAGCCAAGGAAATAAAACACATCATATCCCGAGAAACCAAGATAAAACTTAACAGAGATGTCTTATCTGAAACTATTATGACAATGGAATGCTATGTTTAAAGTGCTTGACAAAAAGTCAGCCTAAATATCCATATCCAGTAAGAGGAGAAATCCTTAAAAAATTAAAGATGAATACTTTGTGGGTAGAGGGGGAAATGCTGAGAATGTGCTACAAGTAGACCTGCACTATAATAAATGTTAAAAGAATTTCTTAACCCAAAAGGAATATAGCAGATGAGCACCTGGATCTCTCTCACGCAAAGGACTAAAGTAAACTGGAAGTGGTGAATATATGAGTACACATAATTTTTTTTCTCATTTTTTTTGTTTCTTTTAAAGATCATTAACTGTTGGAAGCAAAAGTACTAAAACATTGTAGAGTTTATAACATGTAAAGTAAAAGATATGATGGCAATAGCAAAAGGATAGGTAAGGAAAATAAAAGTACAGTTAACCCTTGAACAACACAGGTTTGAACTGTGCAGGTCCACTTACACATGGATTTTTTTTCAGTAATATGTACTATAGTACTACATGATCTTCAGTTCGTTGGATCCACAGATGTAGACATGGAGGGGTGACTGTAAAGTTATACATGGATTTTTGACTGTGCAGGGGGTCAGCGTCCCTAACTCCTGGGTTGTCCAAGGGCCAGCTGTGTATTTGTTAAGGTTCTTACAAGTGCATTGGTTTATATTATTCAAAGGTAGACTATGATAAGTTAAAGATGCATTTTGTGAACCATAAAACAACCACCACAAAACAAAATAAAAAGGTAGTTAATAAATCAAGAGAAAAGACAAAATGAAATCATAAAAAAAGTACTCCACTAGTCAGAAAGAAGGCAGAAAAAAAGAAATAAAGAACAATAAAAAGAAAATAGCAAGATGGTAGATTTTAACCTAACCACATTAATTATAATAAATGTAAATAACATAAGCACTGAAAATAAAAGGCAGAGATTATCAGACTGAATAAAAAATACTAAATAAATGCTATTTACAAGAAAAAATACTACAAATATAAATACACAGATATGGTAAAAGTAAAAGGAGACTTGCAGTTTTTCATCCAGCATGTAAGTAGATTGGAAGTTGACATTCCATCCTAAAAACAAGTAAAAAGCTGAACAAACCAATATCAACAACTCTTCAGATTCATGAGAGAAGTGAGGTTACAGAGCAAACTGTTGCCCCCCCCAAAACTGGAGAAATAGAGAATTACAACTTACTTGAGCACAAACCTGTAAACAGAAGCATCTGTGGAAACTGGCACCAGGATAGAAAGACCTGTGATCGATGAATCATGGGATGTTCAGTGTAGACAAACCTGTGAGTTAAAAATTCCAGGGAGGACTCCACACTTCTGTGAGTTTTAACCTCCTGGATCTGTACCAGGTGCTCACAGTGAAGATCAGAGAAAAATTCCCTCTGGCTTCAGGCAGGGGTGGGGATAAAAACCATTCTGAAACACACTGGAACATTTTGTACTTCTTAACAAGGCCTGCCCTCAAGAGAAACTATTTTACTAGCACCTATATGATGGGGGTTTTGGGGGAGCCTGACTTAGGGGAAGGGAAATACCTAACTATAGTCCCATCTAGCCATCCAGTCCCGCCTAAAACAGGGAAAAAAAAAACCCAGATGAGAGTCACCTGGAAGTTCACATCTCAGGGGCAGAGGCACAGACTCACTAAAAGACCAAGACTTAAACATAAGACTATAGCATGCTCCCAACACCGCCCCCCTTCACCACACTACTAGAGCCCTATTTATTAGAGTTCTTTCCACCCAGGACATCGTGAATGGCTTTCAACAGAAAACTACAAGGCAAAAAAACATAGTTTGATGAGACAGAAAAGTATCCGAAGCAAACTCAGATATGTCAGGGATATTGGAATTTTCAGACTGGAAACGTAATACAACGATGATTAATATGCTAAGAGATCTGTGCAAGAGCAGATAGGCAATGTCAGCAGAGAGATGGAAATTCTAAGAAAGAATCAAAAAATGCTAGAGATCAAAAGTATTGTAACAGAAATGAAGAATGTTTGATTAGCAAAAATGAACATGGCTGAGGAAGGAACTGCTGAGTTTGATAATATCTCAATAGAAACTTCTAAAACTGAAAAGTAAAGAGAAAAAAGAGTGGAAAAAAATGGAACAGAAGACTTCCCTGGCAGTCCAGTGGTTAAGACTCCACGCTCCCAATGCAGGGGACACAGGTTCAATCCCTGGTCGGGGAACTAAGATTCCGCATGCCGCACAGTGCGGCCTGAAAAAAAAAAAAAAAAGGAATAGAATATTCAAGGACTGTGGGACAACTACAAAATGTGTAACACACACATAATGGGAATATCAAAAGAAGAAAGAGAATGGAACAGAAGAAATAGTTTATGTTCATGAATAGGAAGAATCAATATTGTCAAGATGTCAGTTCTTCCCAACTTGATCTAGAGGCTCAGTGAAATCCCAGTCAAAACCACAGCAAGTTACTGTATGGATATTTACAAAGTGATTCTAAAAGTATATGTGGCAAAGGAAAAGATCCAAAATAGCCAACACAATACTGAAATGAAAGAACAAAGTTCAAGGACCAACACTACCTGACTTAAAGACTTACTATAAAGCTACAATAATCAAGACAGTGTGGTATTAGTGAAAGGGCAGATCAATGGAACAGAACAGAGGGCCCAGAAATAGACTCAAACATTATAGTCAATAGATCTTTGACAAAGGAGCAAAGGCAATACAATGGAGAAAAGATCACCTTTTCAACAAACTGTGCTGGAACAACTGGACATCCACAGGCAAAAAATAAATCTAAATACAGACTTTGTACCTTTCACTAAAATTAACTCAAAATGGGTCATTGACCTAAATGTAAAGTACAAAACTATAAAACTCACAGAAGATAACATAGGAAAAAATCTAGATGTTCTTGGGTATGATGAGAACTTTTTCAGAGACAACACCAAAGGCAGGATCCATAAAAGAAATAATCGAAGAGCTGAACTCCATTAAAATTAAAAACTTCTGCTGTGCAAAAAGCACTGCCAAAAGAATGAGAAGACAAGCCACAGACTGGAAGAAAATATTTGCAAAAGGCATATCTGATAAAGAACTATTATCAAAAATATGCAAAGAATTTTAAAAAATTCAACAAGAAGGCAAACAATCCAATTAAAAAATGGGCCAAAGATATACAAAGACACTTCACCAAGGAAGATACACAGATGGCAAATAAACACAGTTAAAGGTGTTCCACATCATATACATTAGAGAAATGCAAATTAAAATGATAAAGAAATATCACTCCACACCTATTTAGATGGCCAAAATCCAGAACACTGACATCATCAAATGCTGGTGAGGATGTGCAGCAACAGGAACTCTCATTCATTGTCAGAAGGAATGCAAAATTGTATAGTCACTTTGGAAGACAGTTTGACAATTTATTTAAAAACTTACTATTACATAGATCCAGAAGTCGCACTACCAGGTATTTACCCAAAGAAGTTCACAACTTATGCCCACGTGAAAACCTGCACAGGTGTTACAGAAGCTTTCTTCATAATTGCGAAAATTTGGAAGGAGCCAAGATGGCCTTCAGTAGGTCAGTGGATAAATAAACTGTGGTATAACCAGATAATGGAATATTATTCAGTGCTAAAAAGAAATTAGTGATCAAGTCATGAAAAAACATGGAGGAAACTTAAATGCATATTACAAAGTGAAAGAAACCAATCTGAAAAAGCTACATACTGTGAAAAGGCAAAACTATGGAGATAGTAAAAAGATCAGTGGTTGCCAGGGATAGGGACTAGGGAGAGATGAATAGGCAGAGAACAGAGAACTTTTAGGGCAGTGAAACTATGCTGTGTGATACTGTAGTGGTGGATATATGTCATTATACATTTGTCAAATCCAGTAGAATGTACAATACCAAGAGTGAACCCTAAGGTGAACTGTGGGCTTTTATAATAATGTGTCAAAGTAGCTTTATTGATTGTAAAAAAAATGTAGCACTCTGGTGGGGGATATTGATAATGGAATGTATGTATTCATGGGGGCAGGAAGTATATGGGAAATCTTTGCATTTCCTGCTCAATTTTGCTCTGAATCTAAAACAGCCCTAAAACAATAAGGTCTATTTTTTTTAAAAATAAAAAGATGGGAAAATACATATAATGTAAATAATTTTTTTAATCTGCCTATATTAAAATAGTTGAAAAGGTAAACTTCAGGAATATTACCTGATATAAATAAGAACATTTTATAATGACACAGAAGTCAATTCATCCAAAAGACATTATGCTAAATATATATGCACCTAATAACACAACTTCAAAACATATGAAGCAAAAACTGACAAAACTGAAAAAAGAAACAATTTTTTGTTGATTATAACACCCCTCTCTCAGTAACCAGTAGAACAAATAAACAGAAAATGTCAAGGATATGAAAGAATGTACAACACCATCACCAGCTTAACCTAATTCAACTTTAACTCCTCATTCACCTCCAGTCATGACTCCTTTTGTCTACACAACCATTGCTTACAAGAATTCTCAATAATTTTCGTTTTTATTTCTCACTTTTCCTCACTCCTCAACCTCCTCTGGTGTGGCTTCTCACTCTGAGTTCTCACTGAGCTTGGCAATGATTACTGTATCACTAAACACGGAAGATATTCTTCAGACCTTAACTTATTTCACGTTTCAAAAGTATTAACACCAAGGACTACATTTTGCTTCTTGAAATAAAGTGCTTTTTAAAAATCATTCTGGGACTTCCCTGGTGGCGCAGTGGTTAAGAACCCGCCTGCCAATGCAGGGGACACGGGTTCAAGCCCCGGTCCAGGATCCCACATGCCATGGAGCAATTAAGCCTGTGCGCCACAACTACTGAGCCTGCACTCTAGAGCCTGCAAGCAACAACTACTGAGCCCACATGCCACAGCTGCTGAAGCCCGCATGCCTAGAGCCCGTGCTACGCAACAAGAGAAGCCACCTCAATGAGAAACCCGTGCACCACAACGAAGGGTAGCCCTGGCTCACTGCAACTAGAGAAAGCCCACACACAGCAACGAAGACCCAACACAGCCAAAAATAAAATAAATTGATTAATTTTTTAAAAAATTTCTTTAGGGGCTTCCCTGGTGGCGCAGCGGTTGGGAGTCCGCCTGCCGATGCAGGGGACGTGGGTTCGTGCCCCGGTCCGGGAGGATCCCACATGCCGCGGAGCGGCTGGGCCCGTGGGCCATGGCCGCTGAGCCTGCGCGTCCGGAGCCTGCGCTCCGCAAAGGGAGAGGCCACAACAGTGAGAGGCCTGCATAACAAAAAAAAAAAAAAAAAAAAAAAAAATTTCTTTAAAAAACAAAACAAAACAAACAAAAAAAACTTGATTCTAATTTGACTAACTTAGAAACTTTCAAATTCTCTTAAAATTTATTTTAGATCTATGGTCAAATTCCCATAGAAAAAGAGTTAGTATAAATCCTACACAACATTGTAAATCAATTATACTGCAACTAGAGAAAGCCCACACACAGCAAAGAAGACCCAACACAGCCAAAAATAAATAAATTGATTAATTAAAAAAAAAATTTCTTTTCTGTTATAAAATTCTCCCTTCTTTTCTGTTTCCTTAGCCTTCTCTTTTATGTTCAGGTTCACTAAGCTATTAAATGCTGGAGAGCTTTAGGTCATATTCCTAGCCCCCTTTCTCTTCTTTCAACTCACTGAGGTGAGGGAGTTCAATTACCACCTGTGTACCGATGGTCCCTAAGTCACTATCTATGAGCCTGACTCCAGACTCACATTCAACTGTCTACATGACAGGCTAGTGGATGAAAGATAGTTCAAAGTCAACAGGTACAGAAAATGGCAGAGTAGGAAGACCCTGGGCCCACCTCCTCCCATGGGCACACCAAAATTACAACTATTTACAGAGCACCTATTGATGAGAAAAGCTGAAAGACTAGCAGAAAAGATATTCTACAACTAAAGATAGGAACCATAATGAGACAGGTAGGTGTGTTGGAATTGTGGCACAGTCAAGATCCATACGTGCAGTGGGTGACCCACAAATGAGAGGATAATTACAATTGCAGAGGTTCTCCCCAAGGAGCAAGAAGCGTGAGCCCCACATCAGGCTCCCCAGCCCAGGGGTCCTGCACTGGGAAGACAAGCCCCCGGAAAGTTCAGCTTTGAAGGCCAGTGGGGCTTACTTTCGGGAGACCCAGAGAGCTCTAGGAAATAGAGAACCCACTCTTAAAGGGTGCACACAAAACCTCACAGACTCCAGGACCCAGGGCAGAGGCAGTAATTTGGGAGGAGCCTGGGTCAGACCCACCTGCTGATCTTGGAGAGCCTCCCAGAGATGCGGAAGGCAAATGAAGCTCACCCTGGGACACAGACACTGGTGGCAGCCATTTTGGGGAGTTCATTCTACCATGTGCACACCAGTGCAAGTGCCATTTTGGAATCATCCCTTGAACTTAATAGCACTGGGACCCAACCCCACCTACCAGCCTGTCAGCACCAGTACTGAGACACTGCAGGCCAAGCAACTAGCCGGGTAGAGACACAGCTTCACCCACCAGCAGGCCTGCTGCCTTAAGACCCCCTGAGCCCACAGCTGCCCCAGGACCTGTCTCTGTCCACCAGAGGGCCCAGGACACAGCCCCACATAACAGTACACTGGCACTAGCCTTGGAATTCCCAGGGCCCTGCAGCCAGAGACCCTGGGACCTAGCTCTGCCCACCAGTGGGCCAGCACTAGCCCCATGATCCAGCTAACCCACTAGCAGGCCTGCATCAGCTCCCAAGCCCCCTGGACCCCATCCTTGCCCACCAGCAAGCCAACACCAGCTCTAGGACACCTTGGGTCCCTTAACCAGCCACCGTGGAATCCGGCCCCATCCACCACCCACTCAGGGACCCCCCAGGGCCTTGTAGCCAGAGACCCCAGGAACCCAGCTCTGCCTACCAGGTGAGCCAGCACATGTGATATTATTGTATGGTGACATATCATAACTAGACTTGTTACGGTGATAATTTTGAAATGTATAGAAAGACCAAATCACTATGCTATGTAACAGGAACTAATATAGTGTTGTAGGTCGATTCGACTTCAGAAACAAATAAACAAACTTACAGAAAAAGAATCAGATTTGTGGTTACCAGAATCAGGGTTATGGGCACAGAGGGAGGGGGAATTGGGTGAAGGTGGTCAAAAGGTACAAACTTCCAGTTATAAGATAAATAAGTACTAGGATGTAATGTACAACATTAATATAATGAACACTGCTGTATGTTATATATGAAAGTTGGTAAGAGAGTAAGTCCTAAGTTCTCACAAGAAAAAAATTTTTTCTATTTCTTTAATTTTGTATCTATATAAGATGATGGATAGTCACTAAACTTATTGTGGTGATCATTTCACGATATACGTAGTCAAATCATTAAGTCATATATACCTTAAACTTATACGTGCTGTAGGTCAATTATAGCTCAATAAAACTGGAAGGAAAAAACCCCCAAAGTCAACAGGTGTGAAATCTACTCCCATTCTTCTGCCCAGCGTTTTTCATCTCTCTCTCCTATACTAACCAAATCTAATCCATCATCACGTCCTCATAACTTTACCTACTAAATATTTCTTTAATGCACATCTGTCTCTCTCATTACTACCCTGGTTCACAATATCAGGATTTCTCACCTAAACTGTGGCAATAACCTCCTAACTTGTTTGTGTTGGCCTACCATCCACGCAGTGTCCCCTAAAATCTGTTTTCTTCAAAGCAGCCAGAGAGAAATTTTCAACACACACATTACATAGTCCCCTCCCCGCTCTGACTTAAAACTCTTAAAATAATGACAAAGCCTTTAACATAGCCTACCTGGCCAGGGTCACCTGGCAGCAAGCTCACCTTAGCTCCTGGTGTTCCTGCTGCATCAACCCTGTTTACATGCTGCATCCTCACCATGCTCTCCTGCTACAGGACCTTTGCACATGAGTATTCGTCCTTCTCCATGAGTATTCCTTTCTTCTTATATCACCAAACCAACTCCAAATTAATTCCTCACTTTGAGCTCAAATCTCAGATTTATTTTCTCACCTTCAGGGAAGCTTTCCCTGGCCTCTCTGTGTAGCTCCAATCCCCTTATTACGGTCAATATGGTGACATATATTTCTCCATCACAGCACTAGTTAAATATAAGCCTTACACTTGCTTGTGCAACTATTTGATTAATATCTGTACCTTCCAGGGACTTCCCTGGTGGTCCAGTGGTAAAGAATCCTCCTTCCCAAGCAGGGGAGGCGGGTTTGATCCCTGGTTGGGGAACTAAGATCCCACATGCCGCGGGGCAACTAAGTCCGCGCCCCAACTACTGAGCTCGTGCACCTCAACTAGAGCCCGCGTGCTGCAGCTACAGAGCCCACACGTTCTGGAGCCCGCGCACCACAGCTAGAGAGAGAAAACCTGCACGTCACAACTAGAGAGGAGCCCGCGTGCCACAACGAGGAGCCCGCGTACCACAGCTAAGACCCGATGCAGCCAAATAAAAAAATAAATATTAAAAAAATATATTTGTACCTTCCAGCAGACTATTAGAAACTTGCACACTGGGCTTTTTTGCTCACCAATACATTCCCAATATTTAGCACATGTCTGGGCACACGGCAGGGACTCAAGAAATACTCACTGACTGAATAAATGCACACGTTTGGAAGAAGGGACGGTCTTCATACACAGATATTCAGTTCTTTTCCCCTTCTCTCTCACTAGTGCTACCCTCTTTTCTGAGGTGGGATAGGATTTGTGTGATACATTATGCCCAGCTCGTCAAGCCTTAGAAACAAAACCATATATCCCATAGGAAAGAATTCCTTCCAAAGCCCTAAGTAAATCAAGAGGTCCAGATGATGTTAAAGTGATGGTGTGGGGAGCTTCCCTGGTGGCGCAGTGGTTGAGAGTCCGCCTGTCGATGCAGGGGACACGGGTTCGTGCCCCGGTCTGGTGGGATCCCACGTGCCGCGGAGCGGCTGGGCCCGTGAGCCATGGCCGCTGAGCCTGCGCGTCCGGAGCCTGTGCTCCGCAACGGGAGAGGCCACAACAG
>NC_041222.1:34578715-34604911 GCF_002837175.3 Physeter macrocephalus
CCTGCGCGTCCGGAGCCTGTGCTCCGCAACGGGAAAGGCCACAGCAGTGACGGTACCCCAGAAAAAAAAAAAAAAAAAAAAAAAAAAGTGGGTCAGATAACATTGAAGAGAGCTCAGTGAACCTGAAATCTCTTTACAAGGCTGTATTTAAGATTCCCTGCTTGCCAAAGAAGGACAAGTGAAATTAGAATCTGGTAAGTTTTTAAGTAACAAATGTGGTGCTCTAGACCTGTTGGAAAGCCAAGAAAAGGGGGCTTTCTGGATACAGAACCTTGGCTTCTGAAAAAAGGCAGAGTTTGGTGAAATTAGTAATTAAAGACTTATTTCTCATCTTGTTTCATGCCTCAGGCGATGACCTGGCTTCAGCGCTCTTGTTCAAAGGGGTTTGTCCACAAGGATCAGTTGCTTAGAGTCTAAAATGTGCTTGAAAGGAGGGGAAAAAAACAACTGAGAAATGAGAGGAAGGGAATTTCGGATTATGCTCTAACCGGATCACACTGGAAGAGTGGACAGCACTGCACATATTGATATGTTCTGTATGCCTGGCGTAGAGGCCTCTGTTCGAAGACCTAGTGTGCCTTTCAGAGTTCTGACCTCACACATCCAGTAGGGCCAGCAAAGTAGAAAGAGAACAACCCTTTTTTTCCTATATTTGAGGGTAGCGAGTGAGCCTCACAGAAGTGGCAAAGGCAGGGCCCCAAAGCCGGAGCACTTACGAAGGTACAAGGCAGCATTCACATAGAAAGAACAATGGCAGTGTGTACCGAGCTTTGCAAAATGAAATTGGACACTAAATTTTCTTCGAATATATGTACTGGGGCAAGATGAGTTAAATTGCTTGATCTTTAATATTTAAAATTAAAATAACCATTTTCCTATCTCCTACCCACTGCCCCAAACACAACAAAACAAAAAAAACAACCTATTTTGGGTAAGGGAAAGAATCCAACAACAATAGGCAGAAACTATTTAAACTTTCAGAGGAAAGATAAGAATGCTGTTAGAAAAGAGCTGCTAGAGATAGAGAGTACGTGTAATGGGTTGGTCAGAGAGGTTAGGCAAGATAAGAATAATTTAGCTGAGAATATGTATGAGGATTTAAAAAATGGCAAAATGGATGCTGTAAAAAAACCAAAAGTGGGCTTCCCTGGTGGCGCAGTGGTTGAGAGTCCGCCTGCCGATGCAGGGGACACGGGTTCGTGCCCCGGCCCGGGAGGATCCCACATGCCGCGGAGCGGTTGGGCCCGTGAGCCATGGCCGCTGAGCCTGCGCGTCCGGAGCCTGTGCTCCTCAGCGGGAGAGGCCACAGCAGTGAGAGGCCCGCGTACCGCTTAAAAAAAAAAACAAAAAAAAACAAGTGATGGTGTGGGGACTCAAACTAGACTGTTAGGAGTGCCTCAGGAGGGTTTCTCAGAGTCTCCATGACAACAGGTGAAAACACAACTATAAACTACTAAACTTTGATGATGAGAAACTCCAAGGGCAGTGGGGGTTCTGTGGTAGGTACAATTATGCCCCCTAAGATATCTACACCCTAATCTCCAGAATTTATAACTATACTAAATCATATGTGATGGGGAAATTAAGGCTGCTAATCAGACGACCTTAGAATAGGGAGATTATCCTGGATTATCTGAGTGAGCCCAGTGTAATCACAAGGGTCCTTAAAAGTAGAAGTGGGAGGCAGCAGAGTCCGTGCTAGAGTGATGTGAGAAGACCTCAACTGGCCATTGCTGGCTTTTAAGATAGAAGAGGACCATGAACCAAGGAGCGCAGGCAGCTTCTAGAAGCTAGGAAAGGCAAGGAAACAGATTTTCCCCTAGAGTTTCCAGAAAGGAAAGCAGCCCTGCCCACACCTTGATTCTAGCCCAGTGAGACCTAAGTCAGACTTCTGACCTCCAGAACTGTAAGATAATGAATTTGCATTGTTTTAAGCCACTGAGTGGGTGCTAATTTGTTACAGCAGCAATAGGAAACCAATATAAGATTAAAAAGCCATTTCCAATGAGTATGGTTGGCTATAGCACAGAAATACCAACTGGTGAGACCCCTCTCAGAACCGAGATGGCACTTACAGAGTTGAGTCATATGGCAAATACCTCTTAGAGCCTTCCAGCAAGACAGTCACAAGTTAACTGTTCCAGCAAGGAAACCTCCAGGCTCACAGGCATAAACACACACTTCTCAGCTCTCCTTGCCTCTTATTGGGCCCCAACCTTGATATTCTTTCAGTCAGATATTATTTGAAGCTGAAGGTTCACAAGCAAAGAAGACTTTGAGACTTGTCCCAGGTGCTACACTGAGAATCTCCATCCTTTCTCATAGCCCAGCGAGACCAGCATGCAAGTGGGTGGCTAGCCCGAGAGTTGATCACTTCATCCTTGAGGTCACTTGGCATAGTGTCAGTCAAAACTTTTGAGAGCAGCAATTGTGCGTCAGCCCAAATTTTCTGCAGATGGAGTTGTGGTTGGTAAATAGCTCACAACTTTCCAAAAGTAAAAGCTGGAAGCCATGAATTCCCCCAAGAGATAGACGTGTTTGGGGAAAATAAAATGATGTGGAAAGGAAACTATGTGAAGTGCATTCTTTAAGCATTAGTGCATTTGAGTGATGATGAAATACCAATGGGACTAAGTAGACATGGATTTCTTCTTATTGGCTTACTGCCCCACTGTGACACAGGCCTTGCTCTTAGCTAAACCTGTAAGCTACCCTTATAACTCTTTCCTTCCTGATTTAGTTAATAAAATGAAGCTCAAGTGGATAGCAGAATAAATACCTTCTTTTCTTGGGCATATTGCTTCTATTCCATTTTGCCTGTTGAAATCAGTTGTCTTAAATACAAAATATTAAAGATTGTCTTCCTAGACCATTCCTCCAAATCCTCTAGGATTTCTAGGGGAATCCTAGCTTTATCAACCAGCTTTTTTCAAATTTCTTCTAGTCTTCTACTGAGCAGAAAGTTAGATTTTTATTATTGTAAATTTTGCACTAACCATATGTGTTTAAATATGTAACTCAAATATCAACTTCCCAAACCAGGCCTGTCCAGAGGGCACGTGGAGGCCAGGGCAAAGGTCAGAGAAGGAGTCAGGAATATATTCATGGTGATGGCAAGGAGCCATTCTTCATCCTAACCCCTTTCTGGCAGGAACAAGGTGGTACCCCCTACCATACAAGAGTGGTGTGAGACCCAGCTTAAATAGAAGGTTTAAATAAGACTCAAAGTCTCATAACACAATATGAAAATGTCCAGGTTTCCTTTGGGGAAAAAAAATCACTATGCTAAGAACCAGGAAGATCTCAAAATGAACGCAAAATGACACTGAGTAGATATCAACATTAAGATGACACAGAGATTAGGATTACTTGATAAAGATGTTAAAATAGCCATAATGAAAATGTTCCTATGAGCAATTACGCACTTGCTTAAAATAAAAAATCCCAGCAAAGAAATAAAAAGCCACAGTAAAGAAATACAAAGTAGAACAAATGAAAAATTTACAACTGAAAATTACATTAATTGATTTAAAAAACACAATGGATGGGCTCAACAGCAGAATGGAGGGGACAGAGGAAAGAATCAACAAACAATAGAACAATAACAAATCTGAACATTAAAGAGAAAACAGACTGGGGAAAAAAGAACAGAACCTCAAGGACCTGTGGGAATTAACAAAAGATCTAACATTCATGTCATTGAAATCCCAGAAGAGAGAAGAAGAGGGTGAGTCTGAAAAAGTTCTCAAATAAATATAAATTAAAACTTTCCAAATTTGGAAAGAGACATAAACATATAGATTCAAGAAGTTCTACAAACCCCAAACACAACAAGCCCAAAGAAATGCTAGCCAAGACACATAATTAAACTCCTGAAAACTAGAGACAGAGAAAATATTGAAAGCAGCTCAAGAAAAATTACACCTTACCTATAGGGGAAAAACAAATTAAATTGACACTGAATTTCTTATCAGAAATCATAGAGGTAAGAAATAATTGGCACAATATCTTTCAGTTGCTAAAGTAAGTGTCAATCCAGAAACCCATACCCAGTGAAAATATCCTTTAAGAATGAAGGTAAAACTCAAGACACTGTTAGATGAAGGAAAACTAAGAAAATTTGTCACCAGCAAATCTACCCTAAAAGAATGTATAAAGACAGTTCTTTAAACAGAAAGGAGGTCAAACAGAAGTTTTAAAAGAAGGAAACTTGGAACATCAGGAAGAAAGAAAGAACATGGTAATAAAAAAATATGAATAATACAGTAGGTTTTCCTTCATCATTTTAATTTTTTGAAGTGTGTTCGACAGTGAAGCAAAAATTATAATACTGCCTTGTGTGGTTCTAAATGGATCTAGAGGAAGTATTTAAGACAATTATATTTTAAATGGGGTAGAAGTAAAAGAATGTAAAAGTAGGTAAGACTTCTATATTTCACTCAAATTGGTAAGTGATGACACCAGTAGACTAGGATATGTATATATAATGTATCACCTAAAGCAACCACCAAAAAAAGCTATTCAAAGATACACTTAAGGGACTTCCCTGGTGGCACAGTGGTTAAGAATCTGCCTGCCAATGCAGGGGACATGGGTTCAAGTCCTGGTCCGGAAAGATCCCACATTCCACAGAGCAACTAAGCCTGTGTGCCACAACTACTGAGTCTGTGCTCTAGAGCCTGCAAGCCACAACTACTGAGCCCACGTGCCACAACTATTGAAGCCCGTGCGCCTAGAGCCCGTCCTCTGCAACAAGAGAAGTCCGTGCACCACAACAAAGAGTAGCCCCTGCTCGCCGCAACTAGAGAAAGCCTGCGCGCAGCAATGAAGACCCAACACAGCCAAAAATAATAAATGAATAAATGAATTTAAAAAAATAAAATTACTTGAAAAATATTTAAATTTAAAAAACAAAAACACACTTAAAACCACTATAGAGAAAATCAAAATTGAAGTCTAAAACATGTTCAAGTAACCCAAAAGAATGCAGAGAAAAATAAAAATCAGAACAGAAAACAAAAAACAAGATGGTACACTTAAACCCTAACATATCAATATTTACATTTAAATGTAAATGGTCTAAACATACCAATTAAAAGTCAGAGATTTGCAGAATGGATTAAAAGGCATGACCTAGCCATATACTCTCTACAAGAAACTCGTCTGAAACATAATCATATAGGCAAGTTGACAGTAAAATGATATCATGCAAATTTTAATGAATGGAAAGCTGCTGTAATAAGTATATTAATATTAGGTAAAGTAGACTTCAGAGCAAAGAAGACTACCAGAGACATTATATAATGGGTCAACATACCAAGAAGATATAGCAGTCCTAAATGTGTATGTACCAAACAGAGCTGCAAAGCATGTGAAATGAAAACAAGACAGAAAGGAGACATAGGCAAATCCACAACTATAGCTGGAGATATCAATACCCCTTTCAACAACTTATACAGAAACTAGGCAGAAAATCAGCAAGGATATAGAAAAATTCAACACCACCATCAAACAATAGGATCTTAATATTTAAAGAACACTCTACCCAACAACAGCAAAATACCTATTATTTTTAAGTGCCCCCGAATGTGTATAGAACCAAGATAGACCATATCCTGGGACATTAAACAAATTCAACAAATTTGAAAGAACTGAAATCGTACAGAGTGCACTCTTTGACCACAAATGGAATCAAACTAGAAATAACAGAAAGATAACAACAACAAAAAATCTCCAAACATTTGGAAATTAATCAGCACACTTCTAAATAACCCATAGGTCAAAGAGGAAATCTCAAGCAAAATTTCAAAATATATTATATTGAATGAAAATGAAAATACAACCTATTAAAATGTGTGGGTGTTGAGAGCAAAGTTCATAACATGAAATGCATACAGTAGAAAACAGAAAAAGTTTCAAATCAATAATTTAATCTTCCACCTCAAGAACCAAGGAAAAAAATGAACAAACACAAAGCAAGCAGAAGGAAGAAAATAACAGTGAGAGCAAAAGATATCAAACTGAAAACAGAAAAATAGAGAAAAATCAATGAATAAAGAGCCAGTTCTTTGAAAAGATCAATAAAATTGATAAACCTCTAGCAAAACTGAAAGAGAAAAAAAGAATGAAAGACGATACAGATTACCAACATCAGGAATGAAACAGAATATCACTTACAGAAATCAAAAAATAATAAGGGAATATTGTCAACAATGCTGCACATGTAACACTGACATCTTGGATGAAATGGATCACTTCTTCAAAACACACAAACCACCACAACTCTCCCTATATAGACAGTTAATTTGACTAGCTCTATAACTGTTAAGAAAACTGAATTTATAACTTAAAAATTCCCTCTAAGAAATTTCCAGGAATTCCCTGGCAGTCTGCTGGTTAGGACTCAGCTCTTTCACTGCCAGGGCTGGGTTCAATCCCCGGTGCGGGAACTAAGATCATACAAGCCATGCTGCAGGGTCAAAAAAAAAATTTTTCTTTTTCAGCCCGAGATTGTTTCTCTGGACAATTCTATTACACGTTCAAAGAAGAATTATCCCAACACTATACAATATTTTTGAGAATACAGAAGAGGAATGAACACTTCCCAATTAATTTTATGAAGCTAGTATTACATTGATACAAAAATTAGACAAAGACAGCATACAGACCAATATCTTCATGAATATATGCCTTAGTCTGCTTGGGCTGCCATAACAAAATGCCATAGATTGGGTGGCTTAAATAATAAAATATTTACTTATTACAGTTCTGGAGGTTGAACTCAAAGATGAACGGGCTAATCAATTTGGTTCCTGGTGAGGACTATCTTCCTGGCTTGCAGACAGCTGCCTTCTTGATGTGTCCTTCATATGGCCTTTTCTTTTTTTCTTTCTATTTTTTGGGAGTTGGGCAGGGGGTGGGGGGTATATGCAAGTGGAGAGAGAGAAAGAGAGAGAGAGAGAGAGATCTCTTTTACTTCTTTTAAGGTCACTAACATCATCATGAAGGCTCTAACTTCATGACTTAATGTAACTAGTAATGTAACCCAAAGGCCCCACCTCCAAATATCAATATTATCACATTAGAGGTTAGGGCTTCAACACGAGTCTGTGTGTGTGTGTGTGTGTGTGTGTGTGTGTGTGTGTGTGTGTGGTAGGGAGGTGACACAAACATTCAATATATAACAATATAGATGTAAAATCCTTAACAAAATACTAGCAAATAGAATTCAGCAATCTATACAAAGAATTTGCACCATAACCTAGTAGGGTTTATTCCCCAAGGATACAAAACTAGATTAATATTCGGGAGTAAATCCATCTAGTCCACCATATTTACACATTAAAAAAGAAAAAAGAAATCAGTCTAAAATATTAAGACTTTTTATATAGCTACAATAATCAAGATCATGCAGCACTGGTGAAGTGATAGACACATAGACTAATGGAACAGAATAGAGAACCCAGAAATAGACCCACACAAATATAACCAACAGATTTTTGACAAACATGCAAAAGCAAATCAGTGGAGAAAATATAGCCCCTTCAACAAATGGTGCTGGAGCAATTGGACATCCTTAGGCAAAAAAATGAAACTCCAGCTTTAAGTCTCATACGTTGTACAAGTATTAACTCAAAATGAATCACAGACTTAAGTGTAAAATGTAAAACTAAAACATCTTTAGAAAAAAATATGAGAAAATCTTAAGGGTTTAGAGTTAGGCAAAGATTTCTTAGGATTGACACCAAAAGCATGATCCAAAAGTTTGATCCATAAGGGAAGAAAACAGATAATTTAGATTTCTCAAAATTAAAAACTTTTGCTTTCAGAAAGACCCTGTTAAAAGCATGAAAAGACTGGGAGAAAATATTTGCAAACCACATACCTGACAGACTATTATCTAGAATAGAATTTAAAACAACAGTAATAAAGCAAACAATCCAATTAGATAATAGACAAAAGGAATGAAGAGATATTTCACCAAATAAAATGTATAGATGGAAAACACACACATGAAAAGATGCTCAACATCATTAGCCATTAGGGATATGCAAATTAAAACCAGAATGAGATGCCATTCTATACCTATCAGAATGGCTAAAATAAAAAGTGGTGACAACCCCAATGACTAGGGAAAACGTGGGGGAACTGAGTCACTCCTACATTGCTGCTGGGAATGTAAAATGGTACAGCCACTCCGGAAGACAGCCTGGTCGTTTCTTAGAAATTAAACATGCAACTACCGTACGACCCAGAAATTGCACTCCTGGGAATTTATCCCAGAGAAAGATAACTTAGCTTCACACAAAACCTGTATGTGAATATTTATAGCAGCTTTATTTGTAATAGCCCCCAAATGGAAACAACCTAGATGTCTTTCCTCATGGGTGAATTGTTAAACAAACTGTGATATATCCATACCATGAAATACTACTCAGCAGTAAAAGAAACCAACTATTGATACATGTAACAAACTGGATGAATCCCTGAGGAATCATGCTGAGTGAAAAAACACCAACCCCCAAAGGTTACATACAGTATAATTTCATTTATACAACGTTCTCGAAATGACAGATTTACAGAAATGCAGAACAGAGTTGTGATTGCCAGGGGTTACCAAGAGAGTGAGGGTGTACAGTAGTGGGTGTGACCATAGAAGGGCAGCATGAGGGATCCTTGTTTTGATGGAAATATTTTGTATCTTGACTATCAATGTCAATATCCTAGTTGTGATATTATACTATAAATTTGTGGTAAGTTATCATTAGGTAAAACTGAGTAAAGGATGCAAGGGATCTGTTTATTTCTTACAACTGCATGTGAATCTACAATTATTTCAAAATAAACATTTTAACTAAAAATATTGATTTAATTTCTTGGGAACTTTTGATATTCAGAGGCAGTGCTTACATAACAGAAATATCAAGCAAGTTGCAAATATGAGTCTTTATATTGTCTAGTTAGTAAAGAAACTAAAAAAGGTGAAATTAATTTATAATTATGTACTTTAAACCAATATATCCAAAATATCTCAACATGTAATCAATGTACAAATTATTAGTGAGATATTTTACCTTCTGTCTCAGTCGACTCAGGCAAAATAGCAAAAATACCATAGACTGGGTACTTAAACAACAAACACTTACTCCTCACAGTTCTGGAGGTTGGGAAGTCCAAGATCAAGGTGCTGGAAGACCTGGTGTCTGGTGAGAGCCTGCTTCCCAGTTTGCGGATGGTTGGCTTCTCACTGGTCTCTTCTCACAAGTCAGAGAGAGTGAGCTCTAGTCTCTTCTTATAAAGGCACTAATCCTATCATGGAGGCTCTACCTTCATGGCTTCATCTGAACCAAATTACTCCCCAAAGGCCCCACCTCCTAATAGCATCCCACTGGCATCACTCACTCACATTGGAGCTGGGAATAGAATCAATTCGACCTAAAGCATCTGTGCGGAAAATGAGGGAGGAGGCCTTCCCCGTGGGGAAATCATGGGAGATTGTTTCCAAAGATGGTGCGAACAATTCCTCTCACTCTCCTCTGCAGTGTGACTTTCCTGCTCCTTCCACCAAGAGACAAAGTCTATTTCCTCTCCCCTTGAATCTGGGCTGGTCTTCAAGCTACTAGGTTAATCTAGGTCCTCTAAGAAGAAGTCAAGGCAAAACTAAATGTGCAAGTATTTTTATTAGGGGAAGCCCCTGCGTGAAAGAATTGGGGAGAGAAAGTTGAGAGAACATCAGACCTTGAGGTAAGTCAGATCTTGAGAAGGAAAGAGCGAGAAAAAGTTGGGTAGAAGTGTCTAAGAAAAAGGTTCAGCAAAGTCATGGAGGAATCCTTTAGCCAAAGTTGGCCAAAAACGCAGTTCCGTATCTCCCAGGAACAGGTCTGACTTAATTAACCAGCCTGTGGCCTCTGCACAAACTCAGCAATGAATTTCAAAGCACAGAGATGAGGCCCTGAGTCAATTACATTTCCTGTAGTGGGAGGTCTGTGACCAGTAAAATGCAGCAGAAGTGAAGTGATGTGATTTCCAAGCCTCGTCCTTAAGAGACCTTGTAGCTCCAACTTTATTCTCTTGGAATGCTGACCTGGACGAGCGAACCAAGGTGCCCCAGCCAACATCAACCACAGATGTGTGAGTGAGGCTGTCTCATGTCTGTCAGCCCAGCCAACCCTCCAGCTGAATGCAACTGTGTGAATGAACGCAAGCAAAGTCAGCAGAAAAATCACCCAACCAACCCACAGAATCCTGAGAAATAATGGTCATTGCCATTTTAAACCACTAAGTTCTGGAGTGATTTCTTACACATAAGTAGTTAATTGGAATAAAAATAAAGGTGACCCAAACTCAGCACATGTCCAGTATGTCACTATATTACTACTAAAAAAGAGTATCAGCAGAGTAAGAGGAGGTAATGCCTCATTTTTGATGGCAGCACTCAGGAACTTAAAGAAAAGCAAAGTCTCAGTCTCAAGAATTTAGGGATAAGCTTCATCTATCATTCCTTTAAGGGGTCTGTACTAGATTTATCTGGAGTAGTTGTCCTCAATTTTGCATATAAATTGGGACCACCATTGAAAACACTGATGAAATTGGTTTGGGGTTTAGCCTGGGTATCCAGTTTTCAAAAGCTCCGCAGGTGATTCTCAAGTGCAGCCAAAGTTGAGAGCCACTGACCTAAAGCCTTCCTTGACTTTTTAGCATTTTCCTAACATCCTATATTTTGAGGGACCACGTGATGGCTGCTATGTGGACTGTGGTCCAGGAGACCTTGTTGGCATCTACTGGCCTGCTCCCTATCCCCTCTTTGCCATTCTGGGGTACTGCCTGGCCTTCTTCCTTAGTTCTCCCACTGTTACTGGGAACATAACACACTTTCCTCTCCTCATTATCCAAGGCTCTGCATGGACACAGGTGGCCATTGGTTTGAGTGAATCCACTTCAGATGGCATCAAAGACCAAGTTGCCTCTGTATGAGACTCTAGTGATCAGTCACACAATCAAATGAACATGACGCCCCCTCCATGGACACGACTAATGTTTGTGACCCTAGGCAAATCGCCTTACCTCTCTTGGCTTCAGTTTCCTCATTTCTAAAATAAAAGAGCTCTACCCTCTGTAATTCCATTAGTTTTCTGTATTTATCCCCTGGTCTCTTTTATTTGACAATTGCTTTGGTTACTATGGTAGGAAAGGAAATAACATTCAAATACCAAATTTGTTTAGTTGTGTAAGAAGAGCAGAGAACCAAAGTCACTTTTGTTAAAATTCTATAGGGATATTAAACATATTCCTGTCTGAATGTATTGTCAACCTTGGTTGACAATACATTGACAGCTGGCAATTTACAATGTTCGCTCAGTATCAGGAGAAGACATATTCAACGGCAATCGTGTGGGAAATCTGAAACACTTTGTTCTCAGAATCTCTCCACTGTCAATTTGCAAACGACTTTTACCTCCTGAAGCCGCAAAGGGTCTGTATTCTTTTTTTTTTTTTTTTTTTTTTTTTTTTGGTGCGGTACGCGGGCCTCTCACTGTTGTGGCCTCTCCCGTTGTGGAGCACAGGCTCCGGACGCGCAGGCTCAGCGGCCATGGCTCACGGGCCCAGCCGCTCCGCGGCACGTGGGATCTTCCCGGACCGGAGCACGAGCCCGTGTCCCCTGCATCGGCAGGCGGACTCGCAACCACTGCGCCACCAGGGAAGCCCCATGTATTCTTATACCTGTTTGTATACACCAAAAACAGCCATCAAAACATAATCCCAGGGGACACAGAGCGTGATGCCTGCTAAATCTGTCTACAGTGTTTTCAAGAAATCATGCTCACACGGAAACGTGCTAGGGAATACTGGATACAACCATAAGCGTGAATTGTCTCTCTGGAAATATTCATTATGCAAAATAAATGGTGTTGGGGGAGGGATATTCAGTGATAACAAATACATCAAACTATTCTTAGCCCCCAAACCTCCTCCCCCTGCCCCCCCCACCTCACTCCTCAAATCTTTGGCTTAGTAACTAGTGCTTGAATGAACATTCTGTATTCAGCAGCCACTGGGTGGCTTGCACTTGAAGTCTCCTCACTGGTGGATACTGGTTGACACTGGTTAAGCCTCTTTCCAGTCTTTCACTAGCATGAACTCTATTTAAAAAAAAAAAAAATCTCCTGAGTTTCTGGGTTCACACCTTTTTTCTGGCTCACCTTTCTCTTTTTCTCCCTCTCTCATTGAAAGCAAAGCTGGATTACTGGCCAACAATGAGGCAATGAAAGAGAGTCAAGGCATACAGAGGAAGAACGGAGCTTTTAAATGTCTGAAGATCTATAGACAGAGAAAGGGAATTGCTGGCATTGAAAAGTGTCAAGTGGTGTTTCTAAACTCTGGTAAAGAATTACAGTTAGAGTTTCTAGTGCATTTTAACAGTGTTTGGCGGTTGAAGTTCAAGGAAGAATGGTTTGAAACATAGTCCAAATAATCATTCTCAAGTTTACATAACAGGAAAAAAGGACCAGCTGACATCCATCTATGAAGTGCAATTGGAAATCTGCTAAAGGAGAGAGGAAGAGAGAGAGAACACTGCATTGCCAAATATGGGGAGATTTAAGACATTTTACATTCCGCCAAACAGTGCGTCTTACATCCTGTTAATCCAAGTCTGTATTTTTCAGGAAGAAAAAGAGAACCAGCACATTTAAATGTACACTGTAGCGGAGTCCCTCCAGTGATTTCCAAAGAAGCTAATCTTTGAAACAGGGAAATCGTGAGAGTTTCCAATGTAGGCAGAGCCTGGACAAAATGTCCAGCTCAAAAAGACCTTCAGAGCATAATTTTATCCAAACCGGGTGCCCAGAGCTATGAGCTCAGGCAGACACACAAGTCCACAGGCTGGCTTTCACATAGACAGCTGCACTGGGTGGTGTAAAAAGCTGGCGGGTGCAGAGGAGTTTCTGTCGTTTTATCCCCCTAGTCTCTAGGGAAGTGATCCTGCCATTCAGCCACCCACAAAGAGCATTTGATAGGGTAGTTATAGAAGACGTGATAAATAACTGCTTCATCAAGACATTATTTCAGAATATTCCAGAAACCAGGAAGTGTCTGCCTGTTTTCAGTAAACAGTCTTTACCATATATACCATAACAACAACAAAACAAATAATCAAAGAATATACCAAAATTTTAAGCCCAAATCTTTGGGATCAGGACCTGAAAGATCTGGATTTAATTCCTCGGTATACAACCTCCTAGGTAGCTATGTAACGCTGAGCAAATGATACAATCTCTTGGAGCCTGGGTTTCTTCTTCTGTACCATAGGATAATAATAATGCTTACCTAATAGTATTGTTTGGATAAATAGTATAATGAATGGCCCTTTTTTGATATTAAATAAAAGTATTTGTGTTTCCTATTAACATTAGAAAGTGGAGTTAGGAAACAGAAGAGTGATGGTTCCTATGTAATGGCTTCACTGAGATATAATTTACAAGGCAAAAAATTCACTGTTTAAAGTACACAATTCAGTGGTTTTTAGTGTATTTACGGCATTGTGCAATCATCACCATAATCTAATTTCAGAACATTTCATAACCTCCAAAAGAAACCTGTACCTATTAGCTGTCACTCCCCACCTTCCCTCTCTCCAGCCCCTGGCAAGCACTAATCTACTTTCTGTCTCCCTGGATTTGCCTATTCTGGACTTTTCATACAAATAAAGTTGTACAGTATGTGGTCTTTGGTTACTGGTGTTACAGCTTTTTCTTGATTAATTTTTACATGAATAGTAGCAAGTAGAAATAAAAAGACCTCTTTGTTAAATTATCCCATTGGTTGACTTTAAAAGGATCCACGTAAGATCTGAGTAGAAGGGAATGGTTAAATGCCATATTCTTTTTCAGCAAACATTAAGCAAATAAATCATGCAGTTTGATCACATTAATGCATAACAGCCTTTCCTGTTCATTTATTTTCTCTGGATCTGGTCCTCGGCATTTGGCTGTATCATGAAGAAACTCCTTCCAGCACTGAGAGTGTCCTTGACTTTAGCCAAGGCCCGACACATTTGTTCGAATAGCAAAGCCTACTGTGTACTGAGCGGCCCCCTTCATGAGGCTGGACAACACGACAAGAGTGCCTAATAGGGATGTGGGAGATTGGCAGAGTAAGGGCTGGAACCACCAAACCTCAGGTGTTAGAAGAACCAAAGGAGATGAATGAACTTGAAACGGCTTTGCAAAGTGTTTACATGTCACTTAGGAATCTTGGGTCATAGGACTGAAATTGCTGGATCCTAAGGCAATTCTTTGTTTCACTTTTTGATTAATCGCTAATCTGTCTTCCACAGAGGTTGCTCCGTTTTAGTCTACCAGCAAGGCATGAGGGTTCCAATTTCTCCACGTCCTTGCCAACACTTACGTTCCCTTAAAAAATTATACCTAGCTTAGTAGATGTGAAGTGGTATCTCATTATGGTTTTGATTTGCATTTTCCTAATGACTAATGATGTTGAGCATCTTTTCAAACTTTTGTATATCTTCTTTGGAGAAATGTCTACTTAAGTCCTTTTGCCATTTAAAAATCGTAATTGGGTTATTTGCATTTTTGTGTTGACTTGCAGGAGTTCTTTTTTTTTTTTTGCGTTACGCGGGCCTCTCACTGTTGTGGCCTCTCCCGTTGTGGAGCCCAGGCTCCGGACGCGCAGGCTCAGCGGCCATGGCTCACGGGCCCAGCCGCTCCGCGGCACGTGGGATCTTCCCGGACCGGGGCACGAGCCCGTGTCCCCTGCATCGGCAGGCGGACTCTCAACCACTGCGCCACCAGGGAAGCCCAGGAGTTCTTTATATATTCTGGGTATTAAACACTTATCAGACATATGATTTGCAAACACTTTCTTCCACTCCACAGACTGCCTTTTTACTTTCTTAATAATTTCCTTTGATGCATAAAAATTTTTAATTTTGGTGAAATGTAAGTCATTCATTTTTTTTCTTCTGTTGTTCTTGCTTTTTGGTATTATATCTAAAAGACCATTGCTTAATCCAGATTCATGAAGTGGTACACCTATGTTTTCTTCTAAAAATATTATAGTTTTAAGGTGCCTTGTTAGCACAGTACGTAGGGCATCAGTCGCATAAAAATATTATAGTTTTAGCTCTTACATTTAAGTCTTTGATTTTGAGTTACATTTTGTATACGGCATAAAGTAAGGTAGTTTTTACATTTTTAAATGGTTACATTTTAAATGGTCAAATAAAGGTAATACGACCTTGGTAATATGCTCAGTTTTGTCTCTTGACTCATGAAGCCAAAATATTTACTATCCGGCCCTTTATAGAAAAGTTTGCCAACCTCTGTGGCCAGATGCAGTCCTTGCAAATAGAGTGCTTAATAAATGTTTAACAAATAGATTCATTCAACAAATATTTAACTCTTCTGCTGAGTGCAATTATGGGGTGGGGGAGGGGTTTCAAAGATGGAGTGAGAACTCGTTACATCCAAGCAGGAATGAATTATACCTGGCGCAGAAGAAGCCAAGTACTAGAGATTAAATATTCTTCTGGGCAAAGGTCAGTCCTAAATGGTGATGAAAGCTGAGATGTAAACTATTTCAAATTATTTTTGGAACGAGATGCTTAACAATTTGGAAAGGCATACACCATAATGAACACATGCACACACATACACATGCATACATTTCCTTTTCCACGGTAAAGTCGAAGGAAATTAACAGAGATAGTGAGTGAGCCACCAAAGGGGACTAGAATTACTGTCACATGAGGAGGAAAAACTTTTGTAACATAGGGCAAGGCAAGTCCTCGATTCATACCTTTTCTGTTAGTAGGAGATAGTCTTCACATGCAGTAAAATGTGTGTATCACTGCCTATCTGTGGAACCAAAATTTCAATGAAAATGCTCTTGCAGCAGAAATCTGTCTCCCTAATGACAGTCCTCTGGAGGAGGCCTAGCTGTTCCTTCACAAACGGGAAGGGAATACATTGCACATTTCAGTCTCTCTTAATGGACAAAACCAAAAACAAAGCAAAAAAACAAGAAAGAATCCACCTCTCTGCGACTCTATCCACCAGCGGTTCCTCAAAATCTCCCATCAAGAAGTTCTTCAGGGCTTCCCTGGTGGCGTAGTGGTTAAGAATCCGCCTGCCAACGCAGGGCACACGGGTTCGAGCCCTAGTCCGGGAAGGTCCCACATGCCGCAGAGCAACTAAGCCCGTGCGCCACAACTACTGAGCCTGCGCTCTAGGGCCCGCGAGCCACAGTTACTGAAGCCCGCGGGCCTAGAGCCCGTGCTCCACAAGAGAAGCCACCGCAATGAGAAGCCCGCGAACCGCTATGAAGAGTGACCCCCGCTGCCAAAGCTAGGGAGAGCCCACGCGCAGCAGCAATGACCCAACGAGGCCAAAAATAAATAAAATAAATAAATTTATATAAAAAAAAATTCTTCAAACAGCATTATCAGTTAGGGATTCAGTTTGACTATGAATAACAGGAAATTCAATTAAACAGTGACTTAAACCAGAGGCTTCATTTTACCTGCATGAAAGAGGTGCGGAGGTAGGCAGACCAGGGCTCCTCAAGGCGCTTGCCACGCAGTCATCCTTAGCCTGCGGTTTGAAGCTTCACAGTCACCAATAGCATCTCCACCTCTACTTTCGTATCTCTGAACAGGGAAGAAAGAAAGGGAAGGACGAAATGTGCGTGCCGGGTGAATCCAAGCTGTTTTCTAAAACCTTCCCCCGGGAATTTCATTTCCCTCTCATTGGCCAGAACTGTGTCACATGGCAACTTCTAACTTCGAGAGAGATTGAAAATGTAGCTTTTTAGCTAGGTACAATTTTTTCCTGTTAGGAAAAAGAAGAAATGGATATTATGTCCTAAGAGTGTCTGCCACAAATAAACCTTTGATTTGGATAAAGCCAGTATGCCAGATGCCCGTCCTCCAGTTAATATCTTAAATTGGTCCTTCTCACACTTTAACGTGCATACGAATCACCTGGGAATCTTGTTAAAATGCAAATTTTGATTCAATAGATCTGGGGAGGGGCCTGGGGCTTTTAATTTCTAAGAAAGCCTGCTGACCACACTTTTAATTGTAAGGCCTTAAATCACAGGATCTTCTCATCAATCAGAAAATAAATCAACTGTTTTCCTGTTTTTGGTTTGTTTTAAATGTATGAGTTTAAAATTTAAATCGTATTCCCACTGCATACCTGCTAATATAATGAAATAAGAACTGCCCAAATGACCTGTAGTGTTCTTGCCAATATTTTTAAACTAGAATCAAATAATGAAGAACCTCAGATAAATTGAAGCTGTGGGATATTCTACAAGTGACCTGAACTTGTCAAAAATTCAATAGTGTGAAAAACAACAAAAGGCAGGAAGATGGCTCTAGATTAGAGACTAAGAAGATAAAAACCAACGGCAGTGCATAAGCCTTGATTATATCTTAGATATCTTTTAAAAGCTATAAAATATATTTTTGAGGCAACTGGGTAAAATTGAATGTGTATTGTACATTAAATTATATTATGGCATTGTTAAATTTCTTAGCTGTGATAATCATATAGGGTTTTTGTAGGAAAATGTCCTAATTCTCAGGCAACATTAATTGAATTATTTAGGGGAGAAGTGCCATGATAACTGCAACTTATTTTCAAGTAGTTTAGCAAATATATATTTTGAGAGAGTGAGAGAAGATAAAACAAACATGGGGGAAATGTTCACAATGGGTGAATCTCGGTGAAGCATTTACAGGGGTTCATTATAGAATTCTTTCAAATTTTATCTACATTACAACAATTTCCAAACGGAAAGTAGGGAAAATTTTAGTCATATTAAAGTTATATAGCACATAGAGCTAAAAATTAATTGAAAAAAAATTTTTTGGAGTATAGTTGATTTACAATGTTGTGTTAGTTTCAGGTGTACAGCAAAGTGGATCAGTTATACATATACATATATCCACTCTTTTTTTAGATTCTTTTCCCATATAGGCCATTACAGAGTATTGAGTAGAGTTCCCTGTGCTACACAGTAGGTCCTTATTAGTAGAAAATAATTTTTAGTTTTATTTAGAAGTATCCTGAGTTAGGACTATGTCCAAGAAAGGGAGGTAAACACTAGTGTACTCATTAAGAAAATATTTGTAACAGAGAAAATATTCTCTATCCTAAAGAGCTCCCCTCTTTTGTGATCCTGAAGCCTGTGGTCCACATCTAAGTACTTTTAGGGCATGTTGTAAATATAACAATACACCTGTCTCCCTGCAGACTGGAAGCTCCTCAAGAAAGAGAATGAGTCTTACTCATTTCTATGATCCCAGCTGTAGACCCCAATAAACATCTGTGCAAGAAGGAAAAAAGGCATGAATTGACTGACGGCATTTGTCAGGGTAGTTTGGAAGATAGCCTTGCAGCCCAAGTCAGGATTTCAAATCAGAAATAACCCTGGACTTGGTTGTGTGTGTACCACTGGAGAAGAGCCTGTGCCTGGCTGGTTCAGCCCCTTATATGCGAGTTGGGTGGTCACTAAACCTGTCAGACATGTTTGCACTGGCAAGCAGGTCATTTGGAACTAGTTGCTTATAAGGCACTTAATGACTTCAGGGTCCTAGGTGGTGCATGGCACACGTAATGATTAAAGAGCCAAAGAAAATAAAGACAATGGCCAGAGGGAAACCATGTCACTCTTAAATAAATCATCTAAACAGAAACAAACAACACGCAGACTGAATAGAAGTCTTTTAGTTTATGTAGTCATTTACCAGGATTCCTTTGCTCTCTAAATTCTACAGTGCCAGTGCTAGGATGACTGGCCTTATTAGCAATATACTTATTGTTTGTATTTCTTTGGGTTCAAGGATGTAATCTTGATACAAGTACAGATTTTTCTGACAAGTTGGCTTTTAATAATCAACTGACAGGTCAGCCGAGTTGGGGAACACGGCTACCAGGTCCCTGTGGGCTGTCTGGTGGTGGATGCAGCCTCTCCTGGCCTCGAGTGCCGTGTCATATGGCAGGGGATGGCTGCATCCTTTCAGCACTGTCACCCAGAGGACCGCGGGTGAAGACTGCAATCCCGAGGACCCTCCTGATGAACTTGGGCCCTCTCTTGCAGAGCGAGCCTTGAAGCTAAAAGCTGTTAAACTGGAGAAGGAAGTACAGGGTTTCACAGTGAGATACCAGAGAGCTGTAACTGATGGTGAAAATGTAAGAAGGCGAACCCAGAGATGCGTAGAAGATGCCAAGATAGTTGGAATTCAGTGTTTCTGTAAGGATTTGGTGGAGGTGGCAGACATTTTGGAGAAGACTACAGAGTGTATTTCTGAAGAAACAGAGCCTGGGGACCGGAAGCTGACTCTGGAGAAGATCTTCCGAGGCTTGTCATTTTTAGAAACAAAGCTGAAAAGTCTGTTTGCCAAACATGGCCTGGAGAAGCTGACACCAGTTGGTGACAAATATGACCCTCATGAGCATGAACTCATCTGTCATGTGCCAGCTGGTGTTGGGGTACAGCCTGGCACTGTGGCATCAGTAAGGCAGGATGGCTACAAGCTTCATGGCCGCGCCATTAGACTCGCCCAGGTGGAACTGGTGGTAGGGTCTCACAGAAGACTATGAATGGGCCCAGAGGAACTGAATGTTCTCCCAGAGTGCAGTCACCTGTGATTCCTTTATTTATTAAACTAGGTTCGTATTGTACATGAAGTACTTCATGTGATCTGTCTTCGATTTAGTCATATTGGCTTTATTTCTAAGATGCTCTGTTGATTTCGTGTGACCTGTTTGGTCTCATCAGAAGTCTTGCCATTGGGAATTTGAACGATGTGACAAGTGTTCCTGTGGTCTTATCAAAATATGTTTAAGAAAATTATTTTTAAACTGGTACTCTGATGACTTTCAATCCAAAATCTTTCTTAAAGGTGGAAATGAGTATATGTTTATTTTTAACTAAATGTTCATTACTAATGGTCCCTATAAGCAGTCACCTGTGATTCCTTTATTTATTAAACTAGGTTCGTATTGTACGTGGTGAAGTACTTCATGTGATCTGTCTTGGATTTAGTCATATTGGCTTTATTTCTAAGATGCTCTGTTGATTTCGTGTGACCTGTTTGGTCTCATCAGAAGTCTTGCCATTGGGAATTTGAACGATGTGACAAGTGTTCCTGTGGTCTTATCAAAATATGTTTAAGAAAATTATTTTTAAACTGGTACTCTGATGACTTTCAATCCAAAATCTTTCTTAAAGGTGGAAATGAGTATATGTTTATTTTTAACTAAATGTTCATTACTAATGGTCCCTATAATAGGAATTGTATAGAATCTTGTATTTGTGGGAAAAGGAGATGGTAAGGATTGGTTTAACATTTGGGTACTTAAATGATAAAGCTTTATAGTTGTATGCATTTAAATCATTTGGGTTGATTTTTATGCACATAGATTTTCAGACTTCCCGTTTTTATTTTATTTTTCTTTTAGCCATCTTTTGTCCTTGTAGTTCCTGCCAGATAGACTTCATATTCACACTCATTGTCCCTTTTCAAATCCCATTTACAAGGCAAGGCTTGGAAGGCAGGGACTAGCAAGAAATCAAGATATCAGGTCCCTTTCAAGCAAGTATGGCCAAGAAACCTTGTGCTTTCTTTGTTGAATTATCTTCAAATTATTTGCAGCCTCCCTAGGTATACAATCATTTCAGGGAAATTGAGGCAGCACCAACAGCTAATGACCTAAATTGGTCTATATAGGTAATTTACCCACAACTTCTCTTTCCACCAGCCCTTAAATCCTCTGCCACTTTGTCAGATTAACCTTATGATCCTTTATTAGATTACGTGGGGAGGTGGTCAGGACAAAAAAATGTTAGGTTCCCATGATTCTTCATTAGTTATCCTGGGTTTGGGGGTGTTTTGGGGAGTGGGGTGGGGTACTCACAATTCTCTACCTCTCTTACATTGACAAGCTTTATTTCCCAGTTTTTGTGTCTGTCTTATGTCACATGTGTAAACATCTAGCTCCCCTTTTATGTATTGACCTCCTAGAGTTAATGAGCCTATGTGTATATTTTTTATTTCAGTCTTGCTTATAGATAGTGTTCTGTAAAAAATTTATTCAATAAGTGAGTTAGTGAATGAATTATATATATATATATCAATCAATTGGACATTAGAAAGGAGGTCATATTGATATTTTAATGTTAGAAGCAGCCTTAATGATGATCTAATCTCACCCTTTCAGCTTCTTCTGAAGTATGAAAACATAGTCTTTTTAGGACTGGACTCAAAGAAAAAAGAAAACTCTAAAACTAGTAAATTCAATTTCAGTGAGAACTTAAGTAAGAAACAACTGTCTATTAACTTCAGTCATTTAAGATTCAACAGTTCTATAACAAACATGCAAATATTTCCCCAGCAGACAATTAAATGTTGTTAGGTGTCCAGATTGCCCAGGTTTAGGTTTAAGTTACTTACCCATAAAATAAATCCATTTCTACCAGAACTCTATGACCCCATTCTGTGGGATGGTGAAAGTTATCCTCTTAGATGTCATAGATAGTTCTAGCATACTACACAAACATGTATCAGCAAAGCCATCCCCCAATGGGTCCTACCACCTCCACCGGATTTAGACACTTAAAAAAAACAAAAAACATGCTTCTAAGATGCAAGCAAAAGACTGATGGTGAGATTTTAAAACTAGAACCTCTTTTTTTTTTTTTTTTTTTTTGCGGTGCGCGGGCCTCTCACTATTGCGGCCTCTCCCGCTGCGGAGCACAGGCTCCGCACGCGCAGGCTCAGCGGCCATGGCTCACGGGCCCAGCCGCTCCGCGGCATGTGGGATCTTTCCGGACCGGGGCACGAACCCGTGTCCCCTGCATCGGCAGGCGGACTCTCAACCACTGCGCCACCAGGGAAGCCCCCGGAAGCCCCCAGAACCTCTTTTGACATTCCACTAAGTTCACACTGTAAATATAATATGCAGTCAGAGTTCACAATAAGAATTTGTCTTTTTCTGCCTTCATTCCTTTGAGATTGACAAATAGTGACGAAAAGAAAATGAGCCAATTATGATTTCCTGTGTATTCTTGGATCACTAGCTATCATTACCAGTAAATTAGAATAACCATAATTTTAGGTGTGGAATGTTCTGATTACTTGAAGAGTTTTTAAATATTCCTTGCAACCTCCTGTTTTAACAAGTAGACTGAGAATAATTTTAGATTCTTCTATTATTCAGTAGTTTTGCAGACTTAAAAGTATAAATATAGAAGACGGTGCTATAACAGTGAGAATCTCAAAAAGTTGAAGGGTTTTTCAGGAGCCAGCACAGCATAAGAGAGCATATGCTTAGCAGGCATCACCTTGAACATAATTCCCAGCCTAGTCACTTCACTCTTCTGAGCCTGCTTCCATGTTTGTAAAATGGTTATAATTTCAAAATATTGCGAGGATTAAATGAAATGTGCAAGTTACCTATTACAGTAGGCTCTCAAATATTTATTTTTATTGCCTTTTATTACACACATTGTTTTTCGTATGTTTTAATAGTTGCCTAAAGTCTAGGGGAAGGGAAAGACTGGTTAAGCGGTGCTTGACTGTAAAAAAAAATTGTAAGCTAGGGGCTTCCCTGGTGGCGCAGTGGTTGCTAATCAATCACAGTGAACTTATTTTCCTTTCACCTTCTGTTTTTTGTGTGTGTCTGTTTTAACCATAATGAGGAAATCTACATTTTAGAAATAAGAAAATTGTTTCAGTGCTCTTAATTATTTTCATCTTGATAGTAAAGTAAAAAGACACCATTGGCTTGCAGATGATATGTGTAAGGAAGCTTTGGCTCATTTGAAGAGGGATCTTGGTGCTTTAGTACTTGGATTTTATGAATCTTTTGTGGATTTTCTTCACTTCCATAAAGGAATTATTCAGTTTGATACTGATATAAGTTATGTGGTGCTCTTTCATGGCAAAGGATTTAATAAGTGAAGAAAGGTTCTTAAACACTAAAGCAAAATCGGATAAGGAAGACTAAGGATGAAATATAATCTTCAGAAACAACTTAAATAAAACCTTAATTGAAATTAAATAAAATCAACTGACACCATATTAAAGAGAGACAGCTTGTTATAAGAACTGGTTCAGGAGATGTTTAATTCTTCTACATATACAGAAAATTCTGTAAATTTGCCACACCTAAAAATTAACTAACACATGCATTTTAAAAAAACCTATCTGACCACAGATCCTCAAGTAGTAGTAATCAAGAAAAAAATTTGGTAGAAAGTCAAACCAAAATACAATCCCCATGCCAACTCTAAAAAGACCTATTTGCTCATTTATATTGATTACTTCCTGGTCTATGTTCAGCTTATTCTTGTGACAAAGTAGGCAGAATTTGATGGCCATTTACCATTAGTCTTTCTTACAGAAGGTAATAAAGTAAGCATTGAAATATTAGGGTGCTATAAAATAATTATTAATAGAAATCAAGGTATTCAATTTTTCCTACCCACTAATACCCACCTTTTACTTTTTCATGGGTCAGATACATTAGCCATGATTCTTTTGGTTGCAAGAGATAGAAATCCAATCTACCTGGCTTAAACAATCAAGGAAATTTATTGACCCAGTAACTGGGCATCTGGATTCAGGGGTTCAAATCATGGGAGGAAGATTCTCTTTCTCTCCATCTCTTGGCTCACATTCTGTCTATGTTGGTGTCATACTCAGGTAGAGATGTTCCATATCTGCAAAGATGGCCACCAGTGGCCCTAGGTTATTTCCTATTTTTAGACTTGTTATTCTAGACAAACGGGAACTTAGACTTTCAGATGGCTCAGGGAAATTTCAGGAAGGATTTGGTTTAGCATCCCCTGAACCAATCTGTGTTTAAAGGATGGAATGTTCTCATTGGCCAGGCTTGGGTCATGTGCACACTTCTAAACCAATCTCTGTGATTAAGGAGATGGAGTGCTCTGATAGGCCAGGTCTGTGTCATGTGCTCATCAATGGAACCAGAAGCCTTATTAGTCCCTTGTAATCCCCAGGGAGGAGACTGGATTTCCATAGAATGGTGGACAATATCTCTCAAAGGGATGACAAACATGTCTTTCGCTCAGAACATCTACTTTTTCTTGGACCGAAAAATTGCTATAAACAATGGTGAATCAGTGTTCGGTGCAGATTCAAAGTTAAAATTAAACAGCCCAGCATTATTCCCAGAAAGACAATGTGAATCTATTTTGAACACACAAATACAGTTCAGGCATATGGACTCCAATGAAAAAGTGAGATATATTCTAAATAAATAAATAGTAATGATTCCTGCACCAGATCCACTTCCGTTTTCATTTCTTTGCTGTAGGTAGCATAGTGTAGTGGGTAAGACTGTGGGCTCTGATATCAGACTGGAGTTAGAATCCTAGTTCTATCACCTTCCAGTTCTGTGACTATGTCATGTACCTTTTCCGTACCTTAGCTTCCTCATCTGTAAAATGGGGAAAATAACAGCACCTGCCACACAGGGCCATTGTGAGGATGACACGAGTTAAGCTGTATAAAGTGCTTAGCACAGTTCCTGGTGACTGGTTAGCACTCAATAAATGTTAGCTGTGTTTATTCAACAAACCTCTTTATTATCTTCCATATGTTTGGAGTCATGGATTCCCATAACAGTGGGAAAGATGTGAAAATGTGATTCCTGTCCCGAAGGAGAGCTGGAGTATGTCAGCAGAAAAAAAGACAAAAAAACAAAAACAAAAAACAAAAAACAAACCAATATATCCCATCACATTGCAGTGAGATGTTACCATGATTGCTGCTGAGTTGGGGGAGGGGGAGAACAGGGATTCCTGGGAACCCTTTCAAATGAAGACGATTTAATTTGCGCTAGACCTGGGAGCACAAGTGAAATCCCTAGGCCTTGTGCCTGGGCCGGCATTGCGTGGCAGAGTGTGGAAGAATGTGGAAGCATCAGCATCACCTGGGAGACTCTTAGAAATGCAAAATCTTGGGCCCTACCTAGGGTGACCAGCCATCAGTGTTTGCTGGGATGCAGGGCTGCCGGTGCTAAACCTGGGGAAATCCCAGGCAAACTGGGAAGTGTTGGACACCCTGCACCCCAGACCTGCTGATTCAGAATCTCTGAAGGCCAGCCCAGGAGTCTGGGCACGAACCAGCTCTCCGGGTGACTCTTAAACAACAATGGAGTGGCCCTGTTCTGGAGGAGGACAAAGTGTGAGTGAGGCTCAGAGTGAGAGAAGAAGCCAATTAAACTGTCCGTCCTGACTCATTCTCCACAGCTGCCTCCTGGGTACCCGCTGCAGTGGGGAAACAAAATGCCAGCAGCGGGGGTCTTGCAGCCGAGGCCTCTGCCTCTGGCCGGGCTAAGAGCGCAGAGGGATGAGAAGCCTTGGTAGCCATTTATCACCTCAGTTTATCTGCCTCAATCCCCACCGGACGGAGGGAGGGGGGGACTTCCTCTGAGGAGAGTGTTAGGGAAGAGGCAAAGGAGAAGGAGAAGGAGGGAAAGAGAACAGAAGCCTATGGGCCCTCAGCTGTTGGGCCTGGCTCAGCCTACTGTTATCCGGGGACTCACTACTTTGAGACAAGGCTCAGTTACCGCAGCGCCATAGAAACTACGTTATGTGCTGACCCGGGGCCTGGTTTCCCTTTTATGACTGGCTTAGTCCAACACAGACTTGCTTTTCCTCTCTCTACACACGTCTCACGAATCGCAGACTGGCTCAGTCCAGGGTTCCTCAGCCTCCGCATTACTGGCATTTGGGGCTGGATAACCATTACTGGTGGAGGCTGTCCTGTGCACTGTAGGATGGTGAGCACCATCCCTGGCCTCCACCCAAAACAGCCCTCCCGCACTAGCTGTGACCACCAAAAACGTCTCCAGATATTGCCAAATATCCCCTGGGAAGGCAAAATCCTCTGGCTAGTTGAGAATGACTGCCAAACTTCCCTCCCTGGAGGGGAAAGGAGTATTGGCTCTATTTCCTGAACGCACAGGGTTTTTGAGGCTTTGTTTTGGGAATGGTATTTTCAGGCCAATAAGCTCTGATGTGCAGTGTATAAAATTTTATTTTTTAGGGCTTCCCCGGTGGCGCAGTGGTTGAGAGTCCGCCTGCCGATGCAGGGGACACGGGTTCGTGCCCCGGTCCGGGAAGATCCCACATGCCGCG
>NC_041222.1:34604986-34605505 GCF_002837175.3 Physeter macrocephalus
CTGGGCCTGCGCGTCCGGAGCCTGTGCTCCGCAACGGGAGAGGCCACAACAGTGAGAGGCCCGCGTACCGCAAAAAAAAAAAAAATTTTTTTTTATATCCAAACAACTTCCTTTTTGAGACTCCCTCCACCAACCAGTCAATGCTGGGTAAACTCAGTCAAATCAGATCTTTCCTCCCTCTCCCCTTCCCCTTTGTTAACCATAAGTTTGTTTTCCATCTCTGTGGGTCTATTTCTGTTTTGTATATAAGTTCATTTGCTGTACACCTGAAACTAACACAACACTGTAAATCAACTATACTTCGAAAAAAAAAAAGTGCTATCTTTTCTTATCTCTTTTTTTTTGTGTGTGTGGTATGCGGGCCTCCCTCTGCTGCGGCCTCTCCCGTTGCGGAGCACAGGCTCCGGACGCGCAGGCCCAGCGGCCATGGCTCACGGGCCCAGAAAAAAAGTGCTATCTTTTCTTATCTCTTTTTTTTTTTTTTTGTGGTATGCGGGCCTCCCCCTGCCGTGGCCTCTC
>NC_041222.1:34605572-34629158 GCF_002837175.3 Physeter macrocephalus
AACCCGGTTCCCCTGCATCGGCAGGCGGACGCGCAACCACTGCGCCACCAGGGAAGCCCCTCTTATCTCTTTTAAGATTAAAAAAAAATCAGATCTTTCTCAGTCAATTCATGGTCTCATGTCTTTCCTTTTCCCTAAGTCCCAAAGGAAGGAGGAGGGTGGAGGTCAGGGAGAGGTCTGGTCTGAGCTATCTTCTGTAGAAGCTAACTTCTACAGTGGTGTCCTCCTCTCATCCAGTCCTGGGTCAAGGCATCTCTTCTCTGGGGCATCCACTGAGATACCCAGATTTCTCTTCCTGATTCTGAGTACTGTGTTTCATCTGGGCATCCTCTCCCTGAGTCCCTACAGCCCTTCCTCATGGCACTTCCTTCTCCATTCCCTACATCTGTACCTCTCTCCAGGAAGACACAACTTCTTTCAGATGTTCCCTTACAGGGCTCCAGAGACATAGGAACAGAGATTTTCTTCCCCTGCATGTTCCAAGTTACCCTTTTTTCTATTCTATTCTGTTCCATTCTATTGTGTTCCATTCCGTTTCATTCTACTTATGCTAAAATGAATCTTTACAGTTGCTCATCCAATGTGGCTAGTGGCTGTCAAACACTTGAAACGGGGCTAGCCCAAATGGAGATGGCTATAAGTGTAAAATACGCACTGCAAACTCCAGTTTAATATGAATAAAAAAGTCATTAGTCATTTTAATTTTGAACAAATGATAATATTTTGAAAATGTTCAGTTAAATAAAATACATTACAAAAATTAATTTCATACTTGAGGGGTGGATATTTGATCTTGGCCTGGTCAGCAGAGTATTCCATTCCCCTGGTCATAATGAATCGGTTCAGGGAGGGGCAATTAATCAGACTCAATCTTGGAACTTTTGCTGGAATATTGAAAAGGGGAAGTTCTCTTTCTGTTGAGGTTGCCGGTAGATATGGATGAGCATGGGGTTTCTGGCAGTCATCTTGCCACCATGCGGGGAGAGATCTACCTGAGACTAGAGTTCAGAGGAAAGTCCAGCCAAAAAGGTGGAGAGAGGTGGCTTCCTTATGACATCATTTGAGCATCTGGATCCAGCAGAGCCTAAAACCAAGACCATCCCTGAACTTCTCAGTCTTAAGCACCAACAACTTCCATTTAAACGTCTCAGCTCATACCAGGGCTCTCCCTGGTAATCAACATGTCATGGCAAACATAGGCAGGGTCCCATTTCCACAAATCAAGCATCCTCAAGGGTGTTGTTTTCCTTGGTATTATATGAAGTAGTAAAAAACAGGCAAATCCCAAATCCCATATATATATATATGAGGCACCACAATTTGCTGAATTTTCTAAGACTTAACTGTATTGTTGAAATGGTATCTGGACAGAGTTCAGACATCAGTAGTTCAGGATGATTCAGGATGATGCAGCCTTCTCTCCCTCCCCCCCATCCACTGCCCCCTCCTCCAAAATCATTGGGCAAATAATTCTGAATAAATATTTTTTCTAGTAGATGATGAGATCTGTAAGGATAAGTCTTGTTTCTCACAGTTGTTATTGTTCCAGGGCTCAATACGTAGCGGGTACTCAAAAAACTGGTATACGAGTACCATGTTCCTTTGGATTGCTTGTGTGCACTGGGTCCTTTATATCCTCACTGACACCACAGTTAGTGATGAACATTCAGTGCAGCTCACTCAGAAGAAAGAGGTATCCACTCCACAAAGAGGAGACTGACATCATTTAGCCTTTCCTGGCCACCAAACCACTCTATGTTTGATGTCCAACCTGCTTTAAGGACCTCCTTGTGGCTAGTTTTGGTGTGCTCTTTCAGTCCTAGATCAGTTCAGAAGTAACCTGATTTAACAGATTACTAACTATGGCACTATATGAAATATTGCCAGAGGGTTCAGGTTACCCACAGCTGCTTAGTAAACTACCTCAAAACTTAGTTGCTTAAAACAACCACCATTTTATTATATGTCAAGATCTGTGGGCCAGGAATTAGGGCAGGTTTGCCTGGTGACTCTTCTGCTCTACGTGGTATTGACAAGGGAGCCACTTGGTGGTACCCATCTCGGCCGGGCTGGAGGGCCTGGATGGCTAGACTTACATTCCGAGCACCTTGGTGGGTATGGCTAGAAGGATGAGCTCAGCCAGGTAGTCTCAGGGTCTCTCCAGGTGATCTCTCTAGATTCTTCAGGAGGCAGTTCAGGGCTCCAGGAGTGAGTGAGTCAAGAGACAGGAAATGGAAGTTGCTGGTCTCATAAAGCCTGGACTTGGAGACTGACACAGTGTCATTTCCACTTTGGTCCATCAGTCAAAACAACCACATAGCTTGCCCAGCTTTAAGAGGAGGGAACATATGCCTCACCTCTTGAAGGAAGGTGTGTTCCAGAATTTCTGGGCATGTTTAATCCACCACAATGACATTATAAAGGGACTGGGTGGACTTCCATGTATCTAAAGGCATCAAAGAGTGACTTGGGTACTGAAGAAGCTAGGAGGCAACAACATATATTCTTTTCAACTCTATATTTCTAACTGTATTAACCAGTTACATTAACCAGTAGATTTTAAAATCATGAAGAAGATACATAATGTATTGAATATTTAGGACAGAAGAACTTGAGTATCTTCTGATGTTAGCTCTCTTCATGATGACTTTTATTTATTTGTGTTTTTTATTGGAGTATAATTGCTTTACAATGTTGTGTTAGTTTCTGCTGTACAATGAAGTGAATCAGCTATGTGTATACATATACCCCCATAGCCCCTCCCTCTTGGACCTCCCTCCCACCCACCCCCACCCATCTAGGTTGTCACAGAGCACCGAGCTGATCTCCCTGTGCTGTACAGCAGGTTCCCACTAGCTATCTATTTTACACATGGTAGTGTACACATGTCAGTCCTAAGCTCCCAATTCGTCCCACCCTCCCCTTCCCCCACTGTGCCCACATGTCTGTTCTCTACATCTACGTCTCTATTCCTGCCCTGCAAATAAGTTCATCTGTACCATATTACTCATCCATAAAAAGGAACGAAGTTAGGTCATTTGTAGAGATGTAGATGGACCTAGAGTCTGTCATACAGAGTGAAGTAAGCCAGAAAGAGAAAAGCAAATATTGTATATTAATGCATATATGTGGAATCTAGAAAAATGGTACACATGATGACTGTTAAAAGGCTGAATATTTGATTCAAATATTTAAATCAACATTGATTTTCAAGAGGACTCAATGGCTAAATTCCTATCTGGATCAGACAGGCCATGCAAGGTGGTTGTTTACTTCTCTACCTCTGCTGGGAAGCCTTGCAACATGATTCTCATCTGCTATGGCTCCCAGACAGTCGGAATTATTCCAAATGATTGTGCAAAGTTCAATCTTTCCTTTTCCCCACAGTACAAGAGTAATCATGAATATATCTTTTCATTCTCTGACATAAATCATACCAATGTTTTCTTAGGTGAGTCCCCAAGACAATAAAAATAAAAGCAAAAATAAACAAATGGGACCTAATCAAACTTACGAGCTTTTGCACAGCAAAGGAGACCATAAACCAAATGATAAGAATGGGAGAAAATATTTGCAAATGATGCAACTGACAAGGATTTAATTTCCAAAATACACAACAGCTCATACAACTCAATAACAAAAATACAAACAACCCAATAGAAAAATGGGCAGAAGATCGAAATAGACATTTCTCCAAAAAGGACATACAGGTGGCCAACAGGCACATGAAAAGATGCTCATTATCGCTAATAATTTAGAGAAATGCAAATCAAAACTACAATGAGGTACCACCTCACACTGTTCAGAATGGCCATTATTAAAAAGTCTACAAATAACAAGTGCTGGAGAGGGTGTGGAGAAAAGGGAAACTTCCTATACTGTTGGTGGGAATGTAAATTGGTGCAGCCACTATGGAAAACAGTATGGAGTTTCCTAAAAAAACTAAAAATAAAGTTGCCATATGATCCAGCAATCCCACTCCTGGGCATCTATCCAGACAAAACTGTAATTCAAAAAGATACATGCACCCCAATGTTCATACTCATAAGAGCACTATTTACAACAGCCAAGACATAGAAATAACCTAAATGTCCATTGACAGATGAATGGATAAAGAAGATGTCACACACACACACACACACACACACACACACACACACACACACAGTGTGGAATACTACTCAGCCATAAAAAAGAATGAAATAATGCCATTTGCAACAACATGGACAAACCTACAGATTATCATTCTAAGCGAAGTAAGTCAGAAAGAGAAAGACAAATACTGTATGATATCACTTATATGTGGAATATAAAGTATGACACAAATGAACATATCTACAAAACAGACTCACAGATAGGGAGAACAGACTTATGGTTGCCAAGGGGGAGGGGGGCAGGGATGGAGGATTGGGAGTTTGGGATTAGCAGATGAAAACTAGTATATATAGGATGGATAAGCAACAAGGTCCTACCGTATAACACAGGGAATTATATTCAGTATCCTATAGTAAACCATAATGGAAAAGAATATGAAAAAGAATATATATATATATATATATACATACATATATAAGTGAATCACTTTGCTGTACAGCAGAAGTTAACACACATTGTAAATCAACTACACTTCAATAAAATTTAAAAAATAAAAAAATAAAAAATAAATGAATGTATCTGTTGTGTTGAAAAAGAAATTTTTAAAATAAATTTATTTATTTATTTTTATTTATTTATTTTTGGCTGTGTTGGGTCTTCGTTGCTGCGCGCGGGCTTTCTCTAGTTGCAGCGAGCGGGGGCTACCCTTCACTGTGGTGCGCGGGCTTCTCATAGCAGTGGCTTCTCTTTTTGCAGAGCACGGGCTCTAGGCGCGTGGGCTTCAGTAGTTGTGGCATGCAGGGTCAGTAATTGTGGCTTGCGGTCTCTAGAGCACAGGCTCAGTAGTTGTGGCGCAGGGGCTTAGTTGCTCCACGGCATGTGGGATCTTCCTGAACCAGGGTTTGAACCCGTGTCCCCTGCATTGGCAGGCAGATTCTTAACCATTGCACCACCAGGGTAGTCCCTTAAAATGAAGTTTTTGATGATAATGCTAATGATATTAAAAAAATAATAATACTATCTACTACTAATGAGGGCTTACTAGCTTCAGGCAAGGAACCAAAAGCTTTATATATTACTTTTTCTAATCTTCACAACAATCCAATGAGATTGGTGTTATTCTTTCATTAATTCAACAAATACTTATTAAGTAATACATGGCTTCCTTATCACATCACTTTAGTATCTTGATCCAGCAGAATATTTTTTTTCACCAGGAAAGCCCCAGCAGAATTTAAAATCAAGACCATTCCTGAAATTTTCAGTCCTAAGCACCAATAAATTCTATTGTTAACTTAAGCCTATTTACACTGGGTCTCTGTTGCTTGTAGTTAACATATCCTGGCAAACATAAGCAGGGTCCTATCTCTACAAATCAAGCGTCCTCAGGAGTGTTTTGTTTTTCTTGGTATTACATAATGTAGTATAAAATCGGCAAATATTAAATCACAAATCCCATATTGCTGATTTTTCCAAGATTCAACTTTACTTTTGAGAATGGTTCTGAACAGAGTTCAGTGGTACAATTTTAAGATGACGTAGCTTCCCCTGATGTAGGCTCTAGGGATACAGTGGTGGATATGACAGTCACGACCCTTCTTCTCATGGAGCTTACTTTCTTTTACTGGTGGGAGAAGATGATAAACAAATAAAGAAGGAAGGAAACAAGAGAAACCAGAGAGAGACAAATGCTACAGTGAAAATACAATGATGATATCAAGCGGATTGGCAGGGAGGAGTGGCTACCTTAGGCTAACGGGTCAGGGAAGCCAGCACTTAGTAAGTCACATTTACGTTGAGACCTACCTGACAAGTAGAAACCAAACACCTCAAGATTTGGAGGAGGGCTTCCCTGGTGGCGCAGTGGTTGAGAGTCCGCCTGCCGATGCAGGGGATGCGGGTTTGTGCCCCGGTTCGGGAAGATCCCACATGCCGCAGAACAGCTGGGCCCATGAGCCATGGCCGCTGAGCCTGCGCGTCTAGACCCTGTGCCCCGCAATGGGAGAGGCCCGCGTACCGAAAAAAATTAAAAAAAAAAAAAAAAAAAAAGATTTGGAGGAAGCGTGATTCAGGCAGCAGAGCTGACAGTATAAAGGTCCTGAGGTATGCTCAAAGAAAATAGATACAAGCATGATGGGAACATATTAGGATGGGAGGGAGAATGTTAGGATAGGAAGTTAAAGAGGTAGGCAATGGCCTATCATGTAGGGCCTATGGTCTAGAACAAGGGCATTTAATTTTATTCTCTGATGGAAATCCATTGGATGATTTTAACCTAGAGAATAAGGGGATCTGCTCTGGGATTCTGAAAGCTCATTCTGGCTATCTTGTCCTGTGGAAAATGGATTTTAGAGGTTCAAGACTAGAAGCAAGAAGACCAGTGGCAAACCTACTGTTTTAGTCCAGGTCAGAGGTGCTGTTGGCTTGCTCAGAAGTGGCAGCAGCAAAAATAAAAATGAACATATCTGGGGGGGCCCACTTATAATCTAACAGGGAGCCTCATTCACAAAGATTAATTGTGCATGACAGCTCCAGAGCTGCTCAGTGCAAAAGCTGTTGGCTGCATGCAGTGGTTCTAAAACAATATACGGTTTAAAGGAGGAGTCCATAACTGCTAAGACTGGGCGCCGGAGGTGGGGCAAAGAAGCAATCCATTGGGTGTGTGGTGGTCTGAGTCGGAAAAGATAGCAGTAAGGTAAGTTTTGGAAAACAAATTCAGAGTTTTGTTTTGTCTTGTTACATCGAGATGCCTCTAATATGTAAGCCATTATGTCAAGAAAGCAGTTGGAGTTAGGGTTAAGGTTAAGCTTTTGAAGTTCAGGAGAGAATCATTGATAAATGGTATTAAAGATGGTCTCCGACTTACCATGGTTTGACTTACAGTTTTTTGACTTTATGATGGTGTGAAAGCAATATGCGTTCAGTGGAAGCTGTGCTTTGAATGTTGCATTTTAATCTTTTCCCAGGCTAGTGATGATATGTGGTGGGATACTCTCTCATGATACCGGGCAGCAGAAGTGAGCCGCAGCTCCCAGTCAGCCAGGCAATCACCAGGGTAAACAACCCATACACCTGCAATCATTCTGTATGCATACCAGCATTCTGTTTTTCACTTTCAGTACAGTATTCTAGAAATTACATGAGATATTCAACACTTTATTATAAAATAGGCCTTGTGTGAGATGATTTTGCACAACTGTAGGCTAATGTTACCGTTCTGAGCACCTGTAAGGTAGGCTAGGCTAAGCTATGATGTTCAGTAGATTAGGTGTATTGAATGCATTTTCAACTTATGATATGTTTATTTTTTGATGGGTTTATTGGGACATAACCCCATCATAAGTTGAGGAAGAGGAAGATCAGTATAGTTCATATGGAAGAATAAATATCTGAACACAACGAAGAAGAGTTTGATAACTCTGAAGGGGTGATATGTCCTATCAGATACCAAAATGTTTCATAGAGCCCCTGTAATCAAATCGAGATGGTATTGATATAGGAATAAATAGCTTAGTGGAACAGTACAGATTTAAAGAAATGGATCTCAGTCAATATGAGAGTGTAATACATGACAAAGATTGAAGTTTAATTCATTGGAAAAAGGATGGAATGTTCAATAAATGATGTTGGCACAACTGGCAATCCATCTGGAAGAAAATAAAATTAGTGACCTCTCTTACATATTTAACAAAAATAAACACCAGATGGATTAAATATTTAAATGTAAAAAATGAAATAACAAAAGTACTTGCATGCAAGAATATCTAAGATACTGCATGTACGATATAGAAATGGAGAGACCTTCTTACAAAGACTGGGGGTCTGGAAGCTATGCAAGAAAATAGAGATATTTGGATATGTAAAAATATAATTTTCTATGGCAAAAGATTCCATTAAAAATGATAAAGAACAAACATATTTGAAAATTTGTAATTCAGATGACAAAGAGTAGATATGTAATATTGAAGAGCTCTTACAGATTGTCAAGAAAAAGACAAATGACCCAATTTAAAAAAATGAGCAAAGGATGTAAGTAGACAGTTCACAGGGTAACAACTGCAAATACTAACAAGCTACGAACAAATGTACAAATTCACAAGTAGTCATGGAAACACAAAGTAAAACTACACTTTAAAATTATTTGAATCCCTTCAGGCTGCCAAAAATTAATAAGTGGTCGTATTTATTGCCATTTGGGACATGGGTATTTCTATTTTCGGTAGAAATGTGAATTATTTTAGTCTTTTTGGAAAGGAATCTGGCCACCATAATGAAAACGAAAAATGTATATATCCTTCGATTCAGCAGTTTTTTCCCTGGGAATCTACCCCACAGAAATCAAAACACTAGTGCATGAGGATTTATATACAAAGATGCTATTACAGCTTTGTTTTTAGTGGCCAAAATTGGGAATAAAAGAGAATGTCCTTCAAAGGGGAAAATTGAATAAAATATGGTCCTTTTACCCTGTGGAATATTATGTATGAATGTATTAAAGACTGAATCAGAGTTTACTGAGATTCCCACAAGGTACTGTTAAAAGAGAAAAGCAAAATATAGAGTTCATGTAATACAATATAGTCCCATTTTTAAACTAATGATGACAAACTCCCTCTGTGTATGTTTATTTACATTAATGCGTGTTTGTAAGCTTATATATGATTATAAGAGCATAAAAAAGAAGAAAACATACTAGGTTGTTAACATTTGTTCATTCAGGGAGAGAGTGATGTAAGTGGAGGAGGGGAGGACTTAAGCAAAAAGGAAAAGAAAAGAAAAAGAAAAAAAAAAAGGAGAAAAAAATGTCCAAACTCCTCACCTTTAAGATTTTTACTTAAATTTTTGAGATACCTAACTCCCATGGGAAGTCAGATTCAGAAACAAACAATAGCGATCCCTGCCCACTCACAGTCATGTGTGTTTGAAGGTGGGCTTAATTGTCTATAATTCTAGCCTTTTCAGTAGAAGTTATACAATAAACAATTTCTGGTCTTCAGGCAGAAAATATTTTGGAGCAACATGTTGACTGCCTTAGAAAAATAGATGTTAAGTACATCCAACCACCAGCTACAATTATTACTTATTCGTCTAAATACCCATCACCACTCCATTGACTCTTACCTACCATGCTCATCAAAACTGAAAAATGATTGGGTGGAGGAAGAGGGGAGTGGTGAGGGGAGAGAAGGACTGAAAACATTTTAGAGAACACATTGGACTCAGAAAATTGAATGAAAAATTGGGAACATGTCAGTCTCAGAAAAATGAATTAGAAAATTGGGAATTATTTAGACCAACCCAACTGGGATATGGAGAAGCAAACCCCCATTAATGACTTGTCTGCTTAAGAGTTGATATTTATGTATACAACTGAAACAAAAGTTTCATGAAACAATAATACATGTTGCATACTTTGTTATTTCCTATTGATATTCTTTTCTTTTTCTTAAAAAAAAATGCTGGTCACAACCTAAGAATGGGTCACATGTGCAATTTGAAAAGCAGCATAGGTGTATTATTATTAGTGCTATTTTAGCCTTGTATACTTCTTAAAGGTCATGTTTTTATTCTATGTTACTTGTTAACATTCTAAAATGCTACATTTGTCAAGGAGAATAGCATTTTTCCAGCCCTCTATGTGCACATTTCCTTGGAATTTCCTTAGAAACAGGGCACTCTTTTCCTCTAAGGGGGCAAATTGGGGACAGAGTTCTTTCTAAGTCATACATTGATTGGCTGTGGACTTGCTTGTTGTTTTTACTGTCTTCCACCATAAGAACTTTCCGTTCTCTCCTCTAGTTTCTTCTTTCTCTTATCTCAGGCTAATTCATTTTGGTTTCAATGGTATTCAGTCAACGAAATGTTATTAATTTAGAAATACCAGGATGAACAAGAAAAAACTCTCTACTTGTAACTAATGGATTAGGAGAAGAAACAAACAGGTATAATAGAGTGAGATGTTGAAGAGAGGAACATAGGAGGTGCTCAGGCAGCAGAGAAAGATGGGTCTGACTGACAAGGGGTGGAGACGGTGTCTCAGAAGAGATGTGTTTGGGAAACAAAGTACCTAATTTTGTCTGGGGTGAGAGAGAGCATTCCTGGAAGAGAATGCATGAAGTAAGACATAGAGGTGTGGAGAACATGGAGTTACATTTGTCTGAGGTTTCAGGAGAATGATGGGAGATGAGGCTCAGCTGAAGGGTCCCTGTGCACATCTAAAGGCTGTGGGAAACCGTCCAGGTGATTCCGTGCTCCGCCTGCTCTCTGGGAGGAAGCAAGGAGGGCTGACTTCAGATTTCAGGGTCATAGTCTTACTTCTTTCTACTAGACTATAGCCTACCTAAAATCTGGAATGTCTCAGTATCTGAATTCCCAGAGCCCGGTAATGGGCTTGGCACAGACTCAATGGACATTCAGACAATTAGTTCACCTTTGCAGCCCAGCACTTGGCAGGTATCTGGAAAGTCATGTTCAGCCTGTGCTCTGATCTTCAAGAGGAATGAAATGGAGTTGCAGCACTTTGGGAATAACCTAAGAAAACAAATATTCTTTTTTACTGAGACTTCTTTTCAAAACTACCCCTTCCTGGAAAGATGTGGTAACAGAGCAGGACCCTATGAGGCCTTTCCAGAATAGATACACAGTCATGTCCTCTGCCTGCCTTTTGTCTGTAGAAAAACTTTAGTTAAAGAATAAATTTAATCAGAGAAGTGAGAAAATGCAGAAAGAAAGGAAAACAGTCAAGCAAGACCAAATAATAATATTTTAGCCATTAAACAAAGTCAAGGTCCTTTAGTTCTTCCTCAAGGACTATAGATAATATTGAGCCATGTGCTTTGAGCTGTCTGGCAGATACCGAAAGCCCCACCAGGTGGAAGAAGTTAACTGTATGCTGCCCATAAGCACATGGACCCCCAGACCAGTTGGAATCAGAAGGTTGATGATGCTGACTCCCGATTACCTCACCACCAACCAATCAGAAGAATGTCCACGAGCTGATCACGCCCTGTTACTTGAACAGTGTAAGACTCCTCACTACCCCCTCCAGGACGGGACATAGAGCCTTGAAGCACTACCCCCCTGTGTCCCCCTTTGCCTGGCAAAGCAATAAAGCTATTTCTTTCTGCTTCGCCCAGAACTCTGTCTCTGAGATTTAATCAGGCACCAATGTACAAGAAGCCAAATTTCGGTAACAATGTTGCAAATGAATCAGTAACTTAAAATTATTCCCATCCCTTCCCCAGATCCTAAAGATAAGGAAAATAGAGATGTGAATTAAAAAAATAGAAGTATAAAAATAATTGACTTGTGATATCCTAGTTTTACAATCCTCTCTAGCTACCACTTGTCAATAACAACTTTTGGTTTATGACTATTTTTATACTATCTTATAAGTGTGAAAATCAGCAAAGAAATAATTGATGTTAGAGTTGGGAGATCCCTGTGAGATTATTCTGATTCTTCCCCTTTCATTTTACAGCTGAGGAAATTAGGGCCTAGATTACTTTATGCAAGCTGCCCCCAATAATTTTATATCAGAGAATTAAAATCAAGCAAAAAGCTATGACTCAGAGCAACTTACCTTGTTGGAATATGTTCTTTTAGTCCCTTAAAAATGCATTATGTGTGTTCCCATAATAAAATTTGTATCATACTGTTTATATTTTTGTATCTTGACTTTTACACTCCAAATATTTTGAGGTTTTCCCCCCAAATCTGTGTTATTCACATGTTTGTTACATATTCACGTATTTAATGACTATATAATATCTCATTGTATGCATAATGCCATAATTTATTTGAACTATTCACCTTTGTTGGGCATTTAGATTGTTTTGAGTTATTAGAAATAAAAACTTTGGCCTCTCCAATTAGTTCTTAAGGGGATAATTACTAGTTTGGTCAAAGGGGATGGACATGTTTAAGGCTTCTGATACACACTGCCAAGTTCACCAGCCCAGGAAAGTTTTGCAGATTTGCTATAAACAATATGCTTCATATCTTTCTTGCAATCTTAGCAACTTTAGACCTAACAGGAGAGTTATTCCAGTTAACTTGGGAGTTCAAATTTGCCCTAATTTTAATCATTTAAAAACTACTAATAATTATGACGCAATTATTAATTTGAGAAGCTAAGAGGTCTTATTCTCAAATTGTAAATGAATCTGTAAGAGCTAAGAGAGAAATGTGTGACTAAATGGCTAAGATCATGTCCAGAAGCTTTCCTGTAGGGGTCGCTGTTACTGTCAATTTATGCCTGCAAAGAAACTAAAATAATTATGCATTTAAGAATGTATGCACATGCATTTTTTAATGCCTGATCCCTCTACATTCCCTAAAGTGTAAAATAAATAATAAGACCTTGCAGCCAGATAGCATCCTAATGTCAAGTTCTTTATATAATGACATATACCACTCTCTCCACTCAATATGCTCCTCAGTTTGAATTGATTAAATATATGCTACTCCTAAGAAAGGCACTTAGGCTTGCTGTTAATAGAGGAAGCATTAGCTAATTGCCTAACGCCATAAAGTGTTTACATGGCACATGCTGACTTGAAGAGAAGGAAAAAAAAAAACATTCATTGCTGTGGACGACGGGATCCCCTCCCTCCACCTTCACTTTTCTGCTTTTCCCGCGAAACTCTTTGCCCTCTGCCTCAAAATGTACACAGAAGGCAAAATCAGATGTTGTTAATACGCATTCTATCGTGCCATTTGAGTACAAAGAGGTGCTTTTTAATTTTAAAGTTTTTATGAATGCAGCTCAAACGTGATCCCCACGTTCCAGGAGCCAGGCCAATGTGGCTGTGCGGACACAGCTCTGCAAGGCGGCTATCAGGCTTCAGGGCTGGGGCAGGGACCATGCCAGGGGCTGCTGGAAACGGGTCAGCCCTCTTTACAAAGCAGGAGTCTTTCCCATCGTAAAATGCAAAGTGGCCAGTCGTTTTCCCTTCCTCACATCCTCAACCCTCCTCGTCCGGCGGGTTACGAAGGAGCCGGGAGGATATTGACCCTCCGCTCTCGCACTTCTCTTATTTCACTGAACCCAGGGGCAGCTGCTTCTGAGTGCAGCGCCAGCCGGCTCAGGCCCAGCCCCACCTTGCAGGCAGACTGCCGAGCTGACCGAAGGCTGTGGCCGAGCCGGCGCTGGGCTGGGGCGTCCGGGAAGCGGAAGGAGCCCGTCTAGGAAACCGCGGTGTGCGTGGTGCTGAGGCTGGCGCGAGAGGCTCAATTTCAGTTCGGCAGAACTCAACCTCTCCGCCCGCGGGCTGCCTCGCGCTGCGGACGCTGGGCTCCGCTCCTCTCGCAGCTGGGAGGAGTTGAGGCTGCGAGTTGGCGAACCTCACTCACCTGTCGGAACCTGGATCCGGACAGGGAGCTGGGCCTGGCGGCCACTCGGCCCACCGCCTTCCCCGCGCCGGGACGCCACGGCCAGGGAGAAAGGTGTGGGGGCCGCTCCCCGAAACTCGAGAGGCCTGGGCTCCGCGCCCCAGCTCCCTGCTCACCTCTTTCGCCCCCAGGCGCCCTCGGCTTGGCGTGCCCCGAAGGCCAGCTCGGGCCGACGCCAGGGCAGCGGGTTCGAGAAGCTCCGCCTCCTCCCGCCTCTTAGGGCCACGGGGGCCCCCAGGAACTTTTCCATTCGGTCTCAGGCGGCGATCACTGCGGAGGTTTTCAGAACTTTGTAGGAAAGCGCCAGCCAAGGACGTCGGCCTCCATCCCACGCCTTGCCTGCCACCTGCCTGGGACACACCCAGGCCGGGAGATCCCGCTCCCCGCCGCCCCCGGCAGCGACGCCCCAACTTTTCACGAGCGGTCTGCGCTCCCTGTCACGCTCCTGTGCCAAGGGGCGCGCTGATCTTCCGGGGGCCGGCAACGCTCTCTCCCTCGGCTCGCCCTCCTCCTCCCCCGGGCGAGCCCAGATCTGCGGTGCACTTGAGCGTTCCCAGAGCTCCAAATTGGCTCCCGCCCCGGAGCCGACCCTTCGAGGAGGGATTGAGCCCTAGTGGTCCCGGCCTTTTACTCCGAAACTCGAGTCGGCCCCCAGTCTTTTCCCACCGACCTCGGGTGCCGTCGCGGACCGGCCGGGAGAGCGGCCGGCGGAGCGTCCGGGCCCTCGAAACGGCGTAGCCCGTCGGGGGCTGCGCGCACCATGGCCGGCTGCTGCTGCCTGTCCGCCGAGGAGAAGGAGTCGCAGCGCATCAGCGCCGAGATCGAGCGGCAGCTTCGCCGGGACAAGAAGGACGCGCGCCGCGAGCTCAAGCTGCTGCTGCTGGGTGAGTGGCTGCGTCTCCCAGACCCCTGAGCGCCGAGTGTTTCCCTCCCGGCCGCTTCCCTCGCGTGGGACCCGCCTGGAGGACCTGGAGCCGAGCGGGGTGCAGCGCAGCTTCCTCCCCCTCCCCAGGGGCTCGCGGATGGCAGCAAGTTGGGCCCCGTCCTTTGCACCTCCAGCTGGGCGGCATTCGAAGGCACCCGCTTTCTTACCCCCAAACAGGGCTGAGATGTAACATTCGACCCGTGTCTGCTTTCCCCGTTGTGCTTTGTCTCTCACCCTAAAGCCTCATCCACCCCGCCCCTCGGTCCCCAGCGCCGTACAGCCTCTGCAGAACCGTATCTTGGATGTTGGGGGTCGGTGGTGGGGAACTGCTTGATCCCTATCTTGGGTTCAGCGCTAGCTCTGCCCCCTGGGCTCTCAGGTCTAAACAAGCACGGGGGACCGAGAGCTTACGAAGTGTGGAACTGCGCTAAGTTTTTCTGGGCATCACCGCGCAGTGATGCGAGCAGGTGATTTCTCCGTTTGAGAATTAAAAACGGAGGACGGAAAGTTGGCGAACTTGAGGAAAGAAAGGCACAGCAGATACCGGGTCGGTCGTCGGGGTGAAGCCCAAGCCTTAACCACTGTCCCGCCTGCCTCCCGGGGGTCCCTTTGGGGAGGCCTGTTTGCCGAAGGCCCACACCTCCCTAGCTCAGATCCGCTCAGCGTGTGCTCGTATGCTCGTTCCTAGGGTTGGGACTCTGCTGCCCCAGCCTCGCTGGCTAGTTCTTCGTCGGGTTATTTTGGCCTCCGCACAGGCCTAGGTGGGACGCCCACTTTCAAAAACGGAAAGAGAATGTTAAGGTTTGCCCCAAATATGCCGTAGGGCAGGATCCATTCTCTTCTGACGTTATAGAACCCTGTTCAGTCCATTTGCTGTTTGAGGAATATTTACCTTTTCCTTCTTTCAGACCAGGGTAGCAGCTATCATATCTTTCTAGAGAGTTGCAAATATTTCAACTTTTTCTTTCATCTCTTCCAGACAGGAATCCTCTCTTATACCAGTTTATTCATCTTTAATAGATGGAGTCACCCTCCCAGAAAGCTTCAAGGAAAGAAAAGTCCACTTAGCTAGAAGAAAATAGACAACAAGGCTTTTTGTCAGTATTGCCTTCAGACCTGGGCAAGGGAACCCCTGTGTAATTATTCCCTGGGTTTAGGGGGGCAGGGTCTGCCCTTCCCCAGGCTGTGCCCCTCCCCGCTGGGCTAGGTGTCTGCAGGTGGACTGGACTGCCCACCCAGAATCCACACTGCCCACCGCACCCCAGACCCCCATTGAAATAGGGAATTTAAAGACCCCAAGCCTGCTCTGTGCAAGTAGGGGGAGCAGACCCCGTCCCTGAGGAGTGCCTAATGGGGCAGCTGTACTGGGGTTGTGGAAGAGCCTGGAATTGTGGGCTGAGGGCCTACAGGTGTGCCCAAGAGGCCTTCCTGGAGGAGAGATGGAGCCTGGGTGGGGAAGGGAGGGGATTCTGTCCATTGGCTGGGGCTGCCGTCTAACACCTGGCCCAGAACTCTGAGGGGTCTGAGAATTCTAATTGTACCTGGCCTTCCAGGTTGTTAGAAAGCTGCATATGTCAAGGAAGGAGGATTCTGTGACAGTCTGCTAGAGGATAGCAGTTTAAAGTAATTATGTGGGCCCTCATTGTCCTCTTGCCCCAGGCCCCCCAGAGGTTAGGGGCGGACCTGGCTTTAGCTGCATACTTTTTCTTTTCAAGGACAGGCTGAACCCTCTTTCATTGTGAAATACTCTGATCTGTGTCTGTGTTTGAAGTTCAGTGTCTGGAATATACCAGGAGCTTGACAAATGAAAATTAAGCAGGAAGCTGAGCCATTCTGCACTGGTGATAAGCCTGTTCCGAATAAAATGCTTGGATTTACTCACGCTCAGACTAGGGTAGGAATGTTTGTAGGTATGTTTTCCCTGGAAGTCATACTTAATCCAGGTGATTAGAATCCTTCTTTGTACCCGCCAGGCCCTTGCCCCTCTCAGCACTGCCTGACCTTCCAGGATCCCTCTTTTCATCGTGCCCAGCTGTGACTAGCACACAGTCTCACTGCTAGTCACTCAGAAACTGTTAGAAAGTTTCCATACCACATGGAATTGTCTACAATCCCAAGGATGGACTTTGAAACCTCTGGTTTCTTTTACTCTGTAAGGGAGCAGGTCACACTTGCATTTCTTAAGATAGAGGAGGAGGAGGCAACGCCAAAGATAAAGGCATCAGGGAATGCTGTTCTGTCTAAAGTCACGCAATTTGAGTTAAAAAAAAAAAATCACCTGAGCCTCTATAATGGGTGCATTAGATGATCTGCTGCCTGGATACCTCAGGTGAAAACTGTTTTGCAGATGGGAATTGAGGATCCTGTGTGGAGCATGGAATGACCTGAAAGGCCACAAACTCTTTGACAAGGAAGCATGCTGTTGCAACTAAATGATTTGAGGATGTTTCCAAAGTGCATTCAGTGGGGCAGTATCCCGTTTGTGCTTAATAAAAGCATGGGTCAGTGTCCGCAGGGAAAGATAAAAATTGCTGTCTGTTTGGGGCTGGTATCTGCAAGATGTCAGCGTGGTGCTCTGTCAGTGGAAGGAGATGGGGGAAATAAGGAGACAGCTGAATTTAGTAGAAAGAAATTCCTTATCAGTTCTTCAGATAAAAGTAGGACAAAAGAGTTCTGATAAGAAACCTGATGAGCACCACTCGGTATAGGAAGAAAGTGTCTGGACAATAACAATTAAATGGGGAGAAATGTGATCTTTTATTGGTTTTTGGTGTGGAATGAGGCTTAGGAAAGTGTTGCTTGTTAATTGGGTTGAGGGTCGCCAGCAACTCTGATGGCTTAATTTTGGATGCAGACCTCATCTTGGAACTGTCTGGAAGGAATGTGTACTGGGGAGTTGGTATTTAATTTATGCTGGTATAGGGATTAAAAAGGTAGGTTCTTAGTCCCAACTGCCTGGGTTCAAACCCTGGCTCTACCCTTTCTTAATTGTGGACTAACTTCTCTCGGCTCTGTCTGGCAGTGGTAAGTGTCGGCTAGCATCACACTGTTTTTGAGCATTTTTAGCCACCAGTGAGGTGTCACTTCCATTTTAGTTGACCAGTTGTAGGTCTCTAGCAGTTTGTGTAAGTTGTCCTGGTCATGCTTTAACAAAAATGTTTCACCTTGAGTTCGCCTTACTGTTTTCTGAACCTTAAGCTGACTTTAAAATCTTATTCTCCTTACACTAAAAAGTTGAAAAATCTGAGTCCCCCAAAGTTTTATTGCATTGGTTATGAAAAAAAATTCCATTTTAGAACTCACTGTCAGGTTCCTGGGCTGGAAGTCTATTAGAGGGAATGGCGCAGACAGTATGGGTTTCTCGGTAGAAAATGACAGAATTTTCTTGCTTTGTGACGAGGAGAAGGAGCAAAATGGTAAATATGCTCATGTTTCTTCCTTTTGGCTTTGTTCAATCCAGAGTGCCAGGCACGGTACCCAATTTGCGCAGTGGTTCCTGTGTCCCGCCCCTATCGTTTTTGGAGCACTTTCTTCTGGCATAACTACATGCTCCAGGCTCACCTCGTACCACTCTGCACAGTCCAGGAATAATACATTTCACTGCAGGGCCTTGATCACTTGTAGTAGAGAACTGCACCCTTTTTTCTAAGATGTTTAAGCCACTTGAAACAAAGATATCAAGTCCCCTAATTCAAATCAATCACCAGTATGTAAGCACCTGAAGAACCACATCTCTAAAGCACCGAGTCAGAGGATGAAAATTTTGAGGCTGTACTGCTGTGAGCAGATTTAAAATGGAAAAATCTACCAGTGAAGTTTGACAGAAAACAATGTAAAAAAAAAAAAGGCTTAGCCCTCAAAGGTTTTCTTTTTCGTAAAAGATTAAAAAAAAAAAAGATGGCTTCTAGTCTGTATCACCTTTTTATTTTCTTTTTTTTCTGTGATACGTGAATCACAAGAGAAAAGTGTCCTTATAAGAAGCCCCATGTGTGGGGTTGCAGGGAGGGAGATGGCTGGGTTGAGAAGGCAGACAGAGAGGGGTGTCAGCAAGTCAGTGTAGCCAAGCTATTGTGTTACTAAAGGCAGAGATTGAAATTCAGGCAAAAGAGGGACTTTATTGGAGGGATTCTTCCCAGGGCATCTCATGAAATGAAAAGGATCAAATAGTAAAAAGCGGGAAAGCAAGTGCCAGGGCGTTCCTGGGGCCCTTCTCCACGGCCACCAACATGACTTGGCTCCATCCCCTTTGGAGCTCTAGAGCCCCCTGGGCCTTTCTTGTCCCTGTCGCGAGAGCCCGCGGCCCCGTGTGGGTGAGGGTGCGCTCCTGGATCAATCACTTTTGTCTGGGAGACACACAGCACAGACGTGGCTTCATCTGAATGCAGGTGGCCTGGGGCCCGGCTCCCTGCAAGGGCAGCAGCCACTGCTGCAAACACGTTTGCCCAAGGAATCAGAAGCGTACCAGCCGAAATCCCAGGGCTCTGAAAGTGGAAAGCACGGCAGGACCCTCTGCAGAGCCCCGCTTTCATTGCAGCAGTTGGCTGCTGGGTAAATTAATGGCTTATCACATTGGGCAGTGTTCTTGGTTGCAGACCATTTAAGCTGAAGAATAATTTGTTGGCGGGGAAGCAGGAAGCTCATAGAATTGATAGGGATTGGAGAGCAGGCTAAGCCAAAGGGCAGGATCCAAGGTAGTCTTGACATTGGGGTCAGACCAGACTGCCAAGCACACAGCCAGAGACTCGTCACCCCGAGCTGAGAGTCGCTGAGGCTGCCCTGGATGCTTACCTCCACGTGAGAGCTGCAAATCATCTGTGACTGTCTCCTGCTACTCTGTGTCACTTTTCAAAACCTCAGGCCATCTGATGGTGCCCAACTGCCAGAGAGCTGGGGGGAGAGGCAGGAAGGTGTAGTGGTGAGAGCATGCTCTCTGGAGCCAGCCTTTGTGAGTGTAAAATCTAGGCAAGAAATCGTTCCCGTTGTGCTGCCAACCCCCTGTCTGGGCTCGGTTACAAGGTCACTGATAGAAGTAGCATGCAGTTCCCAGAAGGGTATGGAGATAGGACAGTCAACAACATGAAGTCCCCGCTCAGAGATGTGTGGTCATAACTTAGAATCTTTTTCTTTTTTTTTAAATTTATTTATTTTTGGCTGCGTTGGGTCCTTGTTGCTGCGCGCAGGCTTTCTCTAGTTGTGGTGAGCGGGGACCACTCCTCGCTGCGGTGTGTGGGCTCTTCACCGCTGCGGCCTCTCCCTTTGCAGAGCATGGGCTCTAGGCGTGCGGACCTCAGCAGTTGTGGCTCAAGGGCTCAGTAGTTGTGGTGCACGGGCCTAGTTGCTCCGCGGCATGTGGGATCTTCCCAGACCAGGGCTCGAACCCGTGTCCCCTGCATTGGCACGCTGATTCTTAACCACTGAGCCACCAGGGAAGTCCTATAACTTAGAATCTTGAAGGGAACAGCACGTTAAGGCTCTGGAGACCTGAGTGTTTTGTTTTGTTTTTGTTTTGGTGGAGGTAGCCCCTGAGTAGTGGGTATATGACCATGAGCAAGACATTCCCTTTTGAACCCCAGGATCCTCACCTGTAAAATGAAAGGCTTGGATCGGGTGACCTCTGAGGTCTTTTCCATTCTGTCATCAGATGGTTTACACCAGTGGTTCTCAAAGTGTGTTCCCAGGACCAGCAGTGTCAGCACTGGGAACTTGTTGGAAATACAAAGTCTCAGTCCCCATCATGTCCTTCTGAACCAAATTCTGGAGTGGGGCCCGCAGGCTGTATGTTAATAAGGCCTCCAGGTGACCCTGATATACATAAGTTGGAGAACCTGTTTTATAGCATTAGCCTGCAGCTCAGGACTGGCCAGCCTCTGCTTGCTGCCCTAGGCTCTAAGGCAGATAGCCTTCTCTTTCAGCGGATATCTAGGAGGCCCCTGGGATCAACCTGCCTAGCAGATGCTCTATTTCTTGAAGTTAAAGCAATCTTTCCCTCACCAACTTGATGAAGGGTTTTCAGAGTGTGAGCTGGGTAATCTGTAGCGACTGTTTAGCCTTTGTCCTCAGGTGCTGGGTTGCTGGGCAAAGAGGAAGAGCAGGTACGCGTGGATGTATGTCTTACCTTGGCAAGAGTCCTTACGAAAGCAACAGTGTGCATTTGCGTGGACCCTTGCACTTTGATGTACAACTCCAAAAGTTGTGCTTCTATAAATTGCAATGGTTTTATGGCCAATAACCATTAAGTAGTTACCTTTCCATTATGGACTAAGTGGTGCGGAGGAAACATTTTAGCATGAGCCACCATATATCAGTCTGCTCTTTGAAAGTTCACCCTCTGTGGAACATTGGCTGGTACTTCCATCCAAAGGGTAATATTCCTGGTTCGCAAGTTTTGTTTTCTTTCCTAAGTAACTGATACATTCTCATGTTTTGTACTTTTTTAATGAATGAGAGGAAAAGAGAACATTTATCTTTTATTATTTTGTCTGAAAGGCATCTTTTGTATGGTCAGTCAGCTGTCAGTGACCCACAGATGGATTAACTATGCCACTGCTGTCTTGAACCTGCCATGAATAACACCTTCATTTTGAGTAACTCATCCCCAGGATGTTTTTCTGTTGCTCAGCTACTATGTAATTGGGAAATATAAGCTAATTGTATTACTAAACAAAATGAGATAAATGAAGGTGATAAATCATTTGCAGAATCATCATCTAATGTACCTAGTGGTCTAAATCCTATTTGTCCAAGTCAATGCCACTCAAAAAGTAGTTGTGGGTCCCGGGCCAGTGTGCATGTAAGACAAGTACAGAAATCAAGAATAAGCATCTAGAAACTTTTATAGCAATTTAACATTGCTGTGGCATCAGAGGGTATTTTTATTGTATTTCATTGATGTAACAGTCTGCAACTGAATGGGAAAAATTTAAAAACTGGTCCCTTACCACAGAGTTTGAGAAACACAAGTGCAAACTTTTATGGGTGGGGTGGCAAAGGTCCAGAGTACTGGAGAGACTCAGCAGATGTCACAGGGCTTGTAGTCAGTAGCTAACTGACAGTAAGCCATAGTGAGGAGTCCAGTCTCTTAGTTGCCAGCCCATTCTTTCATTAAGTCACCGAGTCTTCATACTGAATTTCATTTCTAAGGCAACATCCATTCTAAGGTATGCCATTGATTTGAAAACAGATTTTCATTTACTACACTGTAGGAAATGTATACATCAATGCAAAGGCATCTTGACCTTGAGAATGTTAATTTGTGTGGCAATAAATCTTGAAATCAAGGATATAAGGTTATGTTTTTCTCTTTTCTTCCCTCTAATAGTACACATTTAAAACAAAGCAAAACTGCCGCAATTATTGACATTCAATTTCGTAAAACTGATTAAGTGCTAAAATTAGATTGGAAAAGAAGCCTCTGTTATATTGCCATCAGCCCACTGAGTTCAAGTAATCTTATTCTACGAAACTCTAAAAAGAGTCGCTTCCTAGATTAGTGGGCCTTTTATATATAAAGAAGTTTAAGAAGAAAATTACAGCAACAAAATGTTGTGGGAGCACCGATATATGCTACTGTTTGCTCCAATGTCTGAATAATTGTGGATAGGCCACATCCAGGCAATTGGTTGGGTCTAGGAAGAGTTTCACATGAGACTTTGAACTCTATGGCGGCTTTGTTCACCACTGAACCCATAATGTTGAGCACAGAGCCTAGCTTAAACACTGGTTGAATAAATATGTGTTTCTCTGTCTCTATAGTGGTTTCCATGAAATACCAGATGAGTAGTGTGAATTTCTTACAGGAGCTGGACGTATCTGTTGTTTGGGGCACTGTAGGAACATTCATGGATGGAAGACAAACCTGGTTTGGGCCTTGAAGAAAGGCAAATTAGAAAATTCCAGAATTGGTTTGTTTTTTACGTGTATAAGATCTGGGCTAATTACTCATTTTGAATGTGCTTATACCTGGATTAGTGGTGTCAGAATAAGAAAATTGAGCTTGGATCCTAGAAGTGAAATGATATTTGGAAAAATATATTCTTTGTACTTCTTTCCTAGTAATGGTACTTGATAAGATTTTGATATGTAAACAGAACTGTATTTGAGACATTTGCTAATTGTTCTTGGCTATTGCTTTATTCTGAAATAATTTGAAAAAAAATCATAGTTCATCTCGGTCTTTATGTAATTTTTTTAAACATCTAGTAGTTCTGTCTGTATTTAAGAGTTAGACTTCAGGGGCTTCCCTGGTGGCGCTCTGGAGTCAGACTCTGGGTTCGAACCCTGGTTCTACCCTGGCTGGTGAACCTTGCTTTGGAGGCTCAGTTTCCTCATCTGTAGAATGGGGAGGACAATAGTCACTGCACCTCCAAGCACAGAGAGAAATAAATGAGATCATTCATTTCAAGTGCCCAGAATGATGATGGGATGTACACATGTTAATGTTTTATGATTATTATTCCATTTCTAGTGTTAGGTGTAGCAGAAGAAAGATCAAGAAAGACTCTCTGGATTCCGGTTTGAGCACCCGGGTGGTCAGGGGTACCATTTGTTCAGATAAGAAAGATAGGTGGAAACGCATGAATCAGGGAGAGGTAAAGTGAAGACCCTTCAGGTTGGTTCAATGTGTTCCATTTTGGACCTGTTAAGAAAGGAGTTGTTAAATGTGTCTAATATCACCTTTTAAATTGCTTTTTAGAGGAATATACTAAAATATTTTTAACATTCTCACTTGGTAAATTTTTCAAACGGATAGTCCCATTTTGTTTACTTTCCCAAATTTTTAAAAACAAACTCAAAATTACAAAATCTGAAGACCACTGTTTTAAATAATACCAATTACAAAGATTTATATCAACAAACACAACATATTTATATGTGAAGCACATAATGTCTTGCCACTTCAAATATCCCCACTTAGTGCAATATCAGATGCTTACTTCTGCCAGCTGCACAGAAAGAGGTCATTTTCCTATGAAATTTGGTCAGGTTATGGTGTAGCTCTTAACACATCAAACTAGGTCTTAAGCTTCAGAGGATTTAAGTCATTGTAATGACTGATTCTTTTAGAGCTTCCAAATTTCATATTCATAAAATTAAGTGTGAGATGGGTCTCCAAAATCATGAAGTCTAACTCTTTTTTTTTTTTTTTTTTTTTTTTTTTTGTGGTATGCGGGCCT
>NC_041222.1:34629238-34688467 GCF_002837175.3 Physeter macrocephalus
CGGACCGGGGCACGAACCCGTGTCCCCTGCATCGGCAGGCGGACTCTCAACCACTGCGCCACCAGGGAAGCCCCAGAGTGACCTTTTAAAAATGTAAATTGGATTCTTGTTTTCCTGCTCAAAACCTATGTCTTCCCATTGCCTTTGGATGCAAATCTAAAATCTGTGCGCGGCCCGTGAGACCTTCTACCCATCCCCTGCCACCCCTCTGCCATTATTCCCTGTGATCACTCACTTCTGGCCGTAGAGCCTCCTTTTAGGACCTTTAGTGGGCCAAATGCTTCCTTTTTAGATGTCTGCACATGCCAATCATCTGCCTTCAACGTGAGTCCTTACTAGTCTTCTAGCTAACTGCTACTCATTTTCAGAAGGCATCTTAAATATCCCTTCCTCCTGGAAGCCTTCACTGACTCCCTGATCCAAAATAAGTCCCCCCAGAATATTCTCCCATAGCCCATTCTATATTTCTTTTTTAAAATACTAGTCATCATGGTTTGAAACTCTATTTCTAATGTGGTACTCTTCATCTTCCCTGCTAGACTCTATATCTGCTGAGTGTAAGGATTATTAGAACCAGTGAGTCCTCAAGATCTTATATAGTGCCGGGTTCTTCCAGAAACATTTGCTGAATGAAAAAATGTATTGCCATTTAGTATCAATATAATTGCATAAATGAAAGGCTATTTTAACTTCAAATAGTGGAAAGAGCTTATTCTTAATAGATGATACTTTAAATTGGATAAATATACATTTATGACTCACTGTTTGTTCATATTAAACTTTCACTTTGGGACTAATGAAAACTTCGTTACATTCTGACATCGGATTGTGGGCTGATGTTCTGGAACCAAGGATTTATTGCATGCGTCTTATTTGTTTCCTAAGTTTTCATATTTTCTTATGCACAAAAGTGAATACTCTGAATATTAAAATTTTTTTTTTAACTTAAAGAGTGGCATATTTGTAGCAAAGACTGCTAGCAGTCTCCTGAATATCTTCTTTCCTCCTTCTGTAGTAAGGTAATATCTTGACACATGACCTGGAGGTAAAGACTGTATTTCTCAGTTTGCCTGCTGCTAGGTGTATGGTCATTTCACTAAGTTTATAGCCCATGGGATGTAAACTGTAGTCATATAGGCGATTTCTGAGTTGTGACCTTAAAAGGAAAGGGGCCTCCTTCCCTTCTAGAGAAGAATGCTGATTTGGTGGTAGCAGTTAGAGCAACCATCTTTTCCCCATGAGATGGAAGTTGGGTGTTGAGGATGAAAAAGCGACAAGGTAGAAAAGGCCTGTATCCCTGATACTATGAAGGTGCCATACTAGCCCTGAGCTAGGAATGATGGGACCCTTTTTTAATAGCAGCTAAACTGGTATCTTAGCTAATGAAATACTATACATTCTGTTTTGCACTCAGTTTTTTTTTTTTTTTTTTTTTTGCGGTACGCGGGCCTCTCGCTGTTGTTGCCTCTCCCGTTGCGAAGCACAGGCTCCGGACGCGCAGGCTCAGCGGCCATGGCTCACGGGCCCAGCCGCTCCGCGGCATGTGGGATCTTCCTGGACCGGGGCACGAACCCGTGTCCCCTGCATCGGCAGGCGACTCTCAACCACTGCACCACCAGGGAAGCCCTGCACTCAGCTTTTTAACTCCCAATATATCTGGGGGTTCTTTCCCAGTCATATGCAATTCTAAGGCAGAAAAGTCAGAATGTAATATGTTTGGGGGAGGGGTGTCTAATATCCAGCATGATGAGGATCTTGGCTGGTTGGAAGTCAATACCATATCTGGGTCTCTCATTCTCCGGACATTCTAGTGATATATGACATACTTGTATTTTCTGCAGTTGACTTTTCAGATATTTGATAGGGGCTTTTTTTTGCGAGCAAATAAACATTTGAAGCTGCCTGTTTTACTTGATACTGAGTTTGTCAAGGTTGAGAAATGTAAAAGCCTAGTTTTCCTAAGCCTTCAATGTCCATTTTAATTTTTAAAAACCTTGTAATTTTTTAATAAAAATAACTATGCCTTTCACTTAATTCTTTGATTAGTTTTTAATTTACTACTAAGTTAACTCTACGTATTAATTCAGTGAAGTAAATAATTAAGTTTCCCTTAAACACTTAAAAACCTATTAACACATTTTAAAAACCTGAGTGTCCTCAAATATATCAATGCCCTGACAAAGCTGGCAAGAAAAAGCTAAGCATTTAAGTGACTCCAGTGATCTCATAAACCTGAAGTTATAGATTAAATTAATCTTATTCTTTTAAACAGTCAAATACTGTTTCTAAATGTAATAAAATACTATTCCTAAGTGTAATCAAATCAAATAATCATCTATACTATTAACTCCTGTAAATTAATCAACTCTAATATTCAGATTACTTTATATCAGATTAAATGCTTTAAATAACAGCAAAAAAATTCAGTGCTGCTCATGGTTACTATACCTATCCTTAAATTTAACTTGAGTATTATTACTGTATATTTGATTTGTTTCTTTTCTCTTTTTAAATTTATTTAATTTATTTAATTTTTGGCTGCCTTGGGTCTTCACTGCTGTTTGCGGGCGTTTCTCCGGTTGCGGTGAGCAGGGGCTACTCTTCGTTGCAGTGCATAGGCCTCTCATTGCGGTGGTCTCCCTTGCTGGGGAGCACGGGCTCCAGGCACGCGGGCTTCAGTAGTTGTGGAATGGGGGCTCAGCAGTTGTGGCTCATGGGCTCTAGAGCGCAGGCTCAGTAGCTCAGCGGTTGCGGCGCAAGGGCTTAGCCGCTCTGCCTCACGTGGAATCCTCCCGGACCAGGGCCCGAACCTGTGTCCCCTGCATTGGCAGGCAGATTCTTAACCACCGTGCCACCAGGGAAGCCCTTGATTTGTTTCTTATTCCTTCACCTTTTGTGGCTTGCAAAGTTCAACCCAACCAAGAAGATTTACAGTCTCAGCCTAAAAATCAGGACAGTTTTTCAAGGCCATACATTTTCTTGAAAGCATCACATATTCCTTTATTCCAATTTTTACCATTAAAAAAAACCCTTTTAATAAACTCATTTTAACTGATTGCATTCTGTATCCACTCCCACCTGCAGTGGCAACTGGTTTCTTCACTACCTAATTTGTGTTGAGATTCTACATTTTATAAGCTCTTCTATCTGTCTTGTGACCATCATTTCTGATTCCTTTGCTGTCACTGAACTTTTTTAAAAAATTATTTATTTATTTATTTATTTTGCTGCACTGGGTCTTTGTTGCAGCATGTGGGATCTTTCATTTCCGCTCGCGGGCTCTTCGTTGCAGTGCGCTGACTTCTCTCTAGTTGTGGCATGCGGGTTTTCTCTTCTCTAGTTGTGGCACGCAGGCTGCAGGGCACGTGGGCTCTGTAGTTTGCAGCATGCGGGCTCTCTAGTTGAGGCGTGCGAGCTCAGTAGTTGTGGTGCGCGGGCTTAGCTGCCCTGCAGCATGTGGCATCTTAGTTCCCCCACCAGGGATCGAACCTGCATCCCCTGCATTGGAAGGCAGATTCTTTACCACTGGGCCACCAGGGAAGTCCCTACTGTCACTGAACTTTAAAGAAGAAAAACTTAGATCTCAGATTCAAGAGATGAGAACTATCAGGTTGTTTCTTAAAGCTTGTCTGTATTCTGCTTTTGATATTCTGTGTTTGAACATATCTTATCAGTCTAATATTGTTTATACGTTTCTTTCCTTTCAATGGAAACATTAAGCTATTTAAGAATGAATTAATTTACCCTATTTCATCCTGTTCTTTAAATATAAAGCCCTTGTCACAAACCATAAGCCTGCCCAAAACTCCACCAACTGTAAGCCTTCAAAGCAAGTGTTTGGGTTTAATTGCTTCTTCTTGGTCTAAAATGTCTAAAAGTTGACTGACTCACCCCCTTTAATATCTTCTCTCTGCCTTTGTATTTGTCACTGTGGAATTGCAGACTGACTACAGGTAGCTGATGGGTGAGGAACCTGCTGGAACTTTCCCTGACCATTTTCAAATTACCGTTCATTTAGGGTAATGAGGAAGTCTTTCTGCCTTGCCTCAGTTAATTTGTGTCTGTGTTTGAGGATAGACTGGTGGAAGAAAGGAGGAGGAGGCTTTGGTTTATTTGACATAAGCTCATCAGAATAAGATAGGACACTAAAGATAGTGACTATCAATTAGGCATGGCCCCAATGAAGCCAGTTTGTGTGTACACATACACACACAAATACACACATACCACCACCACCACCACTACCACCAGAGAATTAGCACTTAGAAGGCAATTTGAATTTGCCCTTAGGAGAATTAAACCAATTCTATCTACAATGTAATTATATCTTGGTGCAAACTAGAAAATGGCCAGAAAACTTATTATCCAACAAAAGTATATTCATTTGTTTAAAGTGTTCATTTTGAGCATCTAAAAGTTCTGTTTAAAGTCATGTTGCTCTTTAAGGAGAATCATGCTGGTCAAAACAGAAAAGGTTTTGTTTTTAATTATTATGATGCACAAAACTCAAAGAATACCTTAATTTATGACATCTGGTAGAGCAATAATTAGAAATATTATTTCCGATTTGTATTTTTTCCAGAATTCTAAACAGTTCCTTATTTCATTTGATAATCACCTGTTTAGTGAATTGCTTTTCCCTTTAATACTTTTCAACTTTCGACTACCTGAAAAAGCTGGTTGTTGTCTAAATGCTCGTGGATGAATTGCCAGAAATCTTTGGTGTGGGTCCCAGAATGGCTTCTGTTTTGCAGTGTGACCTTGGGCAAGTCTTAAAGGCGTAGAGGCTCCTCAGTGGTAAAATGAAGAGGCTGGATTCAGCAGCTCTGAGTTTCTGTGGTAACTCTTCATCCATAGTGGAAGTGTTACCTTGATCACTCGGGGCAGAAACTGTGTGTGTGTGTGTGTGTGTGTGTGTGTGTTTAGTGCCTGCCTCCAGCATAACAGAGGAAATAGTAGCTGGTTGCTGTTTGCCTGGGTGACAAGTGACAGAAATAGAATTCTTCATATTCCTTTGTTCTCTAACTGTGTTTGTATTTTCAAGTAACATGAGACTTTACATGTGCGTTAATCTCAGGATATCAGAACAGGTTTGTCAGGGACAGAAATGTATTGAATTGGTAATCGAACTGGAACTTCGGATTGTAGAAATATCTGTTGACATAAAAATGACTCCGGGGGGGTGTAGGTGAAATGGGTCCAAAGGTATAAGCTTCCAGGTATAAGATAAATAAGTCATGGGGGTGTAGTGTACAAAATAAATAAACAAACAAATAATAAATTAAAATGACTCCTGAACTAACACTATTTGTCATTAGCCAAAAACTTTCTAGCCTTCAATTTACTATAAAGCATATGAACATTTAATCATAATAATGGCAGTAAACTTATATAACACTGTTTATATGTCAAAAATGATTATAAGGGTTTTATATCTATGAATTCATTTCATCCTTACAAGTTATTGAAGCATGCAGTATACTTTTTCCATTTTACTGATGAGGAAACTGAGGGTAAAGAATGATCAAATGAGTTTCCCAAAGTCACTCACTACTAGATGTGAAGCTGGGATTTGATTGACCAGGCAGTTTGATTCCAGGGGCTCCTTACTTTTCTTATGGCTCTTCTCTCCTGCTCCTGAATCACCCTAAAGAATCACCCGAAGAATCACTGTAGGACACCCATGGTTGGATTAGGCAGTGGAAGGAGGTCGGAGTGGAGGCAGAGGTCTGGCACGCGATTCTGGGTCTTCCATTACAGTGCAGTGGAGGCTTTGGGCAAGTCATCTAATCTCGCCAGTGGTCTGTAATGGAATAGAATGTGAATTGCAAATGTGAGCCACACATGTATCAATAATTTACAATTTTCAAGTAGTCACATTTTTTTAAAAGTAAAAAGAAACAGGCGAAATTAATTTTACTAATATATATGTATCATATATATATTTTTTGTCGTTTAATCTAATATGCCAAAATATAGTCGTTCAACATGTAGTCGACAAAATGTATCAATAAGATATCTACATTTTTTTTCATATTAAATCTTTCATATTAAATCTTTACAGCACATCTCAATTCAGATTATCCACATATTAAGTGTTCAATGACCCCATATGGCTAGTGGCTACCATATGGGGTCATTGAACGTTTAATATGTGGATAATTTTGGACAGCACGACTCTGAACCCTTGGGAGCTCCTGTAAAATGAGACCATGGTGATGGATGATCACTAAAACCTCCGCCCTGAAATTCTAGGAATCTATGATGAGAAACACCTGTACCACTTAAGCTGCTTACTGTTGAGATGACTTGTTTCTTCCCTGCTTAAGTAGCATGGAGAATGCATTCTAAGATAGAGAATTTTTTTCACTGTTGAATTCTTAAGACTCACAAAGGCAATGTAATGTCAAGATAGTGTGTACATACCAAAGAAGGATTTTCAGAAAGTAACTGTGCTTTAGTGGGTAAAAAATAATAATAAAAGTCAATTATTGATATCTTCCCCACAAATGTCTGGAAGCTTGCTGTCAACCAGGTCCTGTTCCAGGCCCCTGGGACTGAGAAGAGAACAATTTGAAGCCTCTGCCCTCTTGGTGCTTACGCTGCAGTGAGACAGCAAATAGATACGTAGTACGATTTTAAGTTAGGCAAGTACCATGAAGAAAAATAAAGCAGAATAAGGGGTTAGAGAGTGGAGACCTGGGGGATCAGTGGGTCTAGTTTTGAAAGGAAGACTTCTCTGAGGAGGTGACTGTTGAGGCGAGATTGGGTTGAGAGATGGGACAATCTGCATGAAGACCCAGAGAACAGGGGCCAGGGAGTGACAGAGTGTTCTAGGCGGGGGAGACAGCCTGAGGTGGAAATGGCTCAGCGGGTTTGAGGAAGAGCTGAAGGCTTTGAGTTGAGTGAGAGAGAGGATGACGGGAAGCGTGGTTTGGGAAGCAGCATTTTGGATTTCAACTTAAGTGCTGTGAGAGGCCAAGGGAGAGCAGTGATTAGCAGAGAGAGAGGTGATTTGATTGTCTTTTAAAAAAGAACACTTGGACTTCTGGACAGAGAGTAGACTGTATTTGGCAAGAGTAGAAGCCGGAGGACCAATCAGGAATCTATGGCATTGTTGAGGTGATCTGTCATGGTGACTTGCCTGGCATAGGAATGATGGAGGTTGACTGAACTGGTTAGATTTCGTATGTGTGTTGAAGGTAGAGTTGATTGGAAGTGTTCATCAATGGCCCAGGGGTCTCCAAAGACAGAATCAGATGATCCCTGGGCTTTTGGCTTGACCCACCCAGCCAGTGCAATGCAATTTACTGAGGTGGCTGAGAGTAAGGGGAAGATGGGTTTAGCAGCAGGGAGGGGGGACAGGGAATCAATAGTTTTGGTTGTAGACATTTTCAGAGTGATGTCTGAATGTGGACATCAGGATTAAAATTGAGGCTAGAGGGGCTTCCCTGGTGGCGCAGTGGTTGAGAGTCTGCCAGCCGATGCAGGGGACATGGGTTCGTGCCCCGGTCCGGGAGGATCCCACATGCCGCGGAGCGGCTGGCCCCGTGAGCCATGGCCGCTGAGCCTGCGCGTCCGGAGCCTGTGCTCCGCAATGGGAGAGGCCACAACAGTGAGAGGCCCGCGTACCGCAATAAATAAATAAATAAATAAAATAAAATTGAGGCTAGAGAGCTTTATCCTCTTCATCTTAGATATTTGGAGAGAGGACTTTGCTGTGACACAGAGAGCTGGAAGTAGAGTTATTGTTTCATCTGGGCACTGACTCTGATTTTTTTCCCTGGATAAGGATGAGGCCTTGATGATGCTTAGCTCTGGATAGTGATAAACGTGACAGGGCCAGGGATCATGACTTAGATAAAGAAGTATTTTCCTTTTATTGCTGCAGGTCTTGGTTCTGTGCTTGGGAAAGAGCTGTAACCAGCAATAATAATCAGATGCTGAGCGTGCACACTGGTACAAAGTGTTAAATATTGAAATATTCCTGTACCAATTGGTAAAAATAGCCATTAGCCTGAGTGCTCAGTCTTGATGTTGTCAACCTAGCCATCAGGGCCTCACCTCTGGAATATTCCACGTCTCCCTGTACTTAGCAACTAATAAGTAATGACTCACACAGTGATTAGCTTCCTTGGCTCCATTCCAGCCACTAGAGTGGACCAGCATCTGTTCTGATTGGTCAGCGCCCACACCACGCCATAATTTGTTGTTAAATATTTTGAGTATAACTCATGGTTCTACCCCTGGGTAGGCCATGACCAAGCCATGTGAAGTTAGGAAGAGTCACCTTCATGGACCAGTCTCTTGGAAATAATAGAGGATGTTGATGTCCTTGATCTCTTGCATGAATTATGTTTCCGTTCTACATTACTATTCCACGAACACTGTACAACACATTTTACAGTAACCATTGTCTGGGTTGACAGGGCCTGACATGCTTTACTTACATCCCAGCATGAATACTACAGATGGGCACTCCCCGTCTTGCCTTACTCTGTGGCCCAGAGCTATGAGATTTCAGACAGACCCTTTAATCCTTTATTTCACATTTATACCATAAACCAAACTTATCTTGGTTCCAAGACCAGGATAAGAAATATCTGAGTTACTACATTGAAACAAGAGAAGATCTTGCTCTCTCCTTTTGACTTCATGTTATCTTTTATACTTTGAGCTCTCTCTGATAAAAAATGAAAACAAAAGCAAAACTGATGATTCCGTTGTACTTTGAGGGCTTGCATGCGAAATGAAGCCTTAGGTGTGATAAAATTCTTCACTCATAATTTAAATAAATATATATATACACACATATATAAAAATGGTATATAAAATGTGCAGTAATTTTTATATATAATTTTTATATAATAATATATAATTTTACATTATTTTCAACCACCAGCATTGAGTTTGGGGATGTTCTGAGTACAGACTGCATGATGATAAACAGGTTGGTGAAGGGACTTGGGTTGAGGGAGAGTGTGGACTCAGCTCCTTCTTGGTCATCCTTCTCTGAAGGAGGGTCCCATCTCCTTAGAGAGGGGACACAGACATGGAGTGATCTACAGCTGGATGAAGCACATGCTGAGGGCTTGGTGAGGGAAGAGCCAAAAGTGCTGTTTCCTGAGGGCTGGGCTTGGGAAAGTTTTCCTGGAGGTAAGAGAACTGATCAGGACCTTGCCATGTCGGTGGTACTTAAATAAGGAGACAAAGAGAGAAGGCACTTGGCATATTCTAGACCATAAATAAGAGTTTCTTAAGATTGATTTCCCTTTAATGGCTTAAAAACCATTCTCTCCAGACATCCCAATTAACTTGGGATAATTTCTGAGAAGTGCTGGGAGAGTTCTCTAAAAGTTGATGGCTAATTTGGAGACTGATGGACTCAAGCGGCCATCACATTTCTTACTGGGTAAAGGTTCAATGATGGTGCTCCAGTCACATTTGTTTCAGCCACAAATCCATTTGCCTTTATTCCACAGGCAATAGAGAACTTTCTCTGTGCCAAGAACTGCGGGTACAGAGAAGAGTAAGATTGACAAATGTAAGGGGATTTTTGATTAAATGAGACTTTTAACCCCACCCCGACCCCGGTCTTTCCAAGTTTATGACCATTTAGGAGGCAAGCTGGCTTCCGCTGCTTTAAAGGCTTTTGGCATTTACAGTAAATTATGATTGTGGGAGTATTTGCAATCTACCACCACCGGCTCTTTTTTTTGAGGACAAGACTTTTTTTTTTTTACTAGGTCAGCCAATAGCTCTCCCTGGGAGCATCTAGGCAGTGGATGATGCCGAGAGAATGCTAAAGAAGCAAGGCAGGCCAAGTTGATGTATAATACAGAACTGAAGTGGGGAAGAGGAAAGACAGAGAAAAGCCATGGGCTGTATAGCAGGGGGCTTTTTGCGGGGGAGGTTTCAGTTTAGGAGAATTTCAGAGAACATTTTCTGTGTGGAAGATATTCAGAGGAACAGTGATGAGAGAATATTTTGAAAATTAACAATATGCCTCCCCTTTGGCACTTTATAAATGTTGAGAAAGAATTGGAAAATAAAACAGGTGTTAGTTGCCTCAGTGTGTTTATGTGAATGTGACACAATGTCAAAACTGAGCTGCCTGGGGCCCCAAGACTTTTTGAGGAAATTCACTGAAAACACAAAGACGTGGGCCTCTGACCCAGATGTCCCAAGCACTGAGGACCCAGAGTAGTTTGGGCGACCCCTGTGTGACAGTGACAATGAGATGGATGGGACATAGGTCTAATTTTGGTCATTGGGATGTGGGTGGATGTGATGCACACTGTTTCCGTGTATTAATTGGGACATTAGGAGATAATTTTTTTAAAGTCATTAAAGGGAAATCCATCTTAAGGGAGATTTATTTACAGTTGTCTCTCTTTTTCTGCTTAGGCGAGTATCACCTATTTGGCAGTAGTAAATCTGGCCCGTAAAAAGACCTCCCATTCACAATCCTCTTTATTTCCTATAGTCATCTTTGAAGCCATTAGTTGCAGAGCGTATGGCTACAAGATAAACAGTGCCTTGTGACCTGAGTTACCACGTAGAGGAAAGCTGCTCAACCATGAGCACCTGCGTTAGACTTTGTATGCATGAGTAAAAACGAAACTGCATTGTGTCAAGTCACTGAGATTATGGGATTTTTTTGTTGCTGTTGTTACTGCAACAGAGCCTAGCCTACTGTGACTAACACACTCTATTTCCAAGCAGGAAGTACAGCAGTAACCTCTCTGCTACCCTCACTGACTAACCACTCTACTAGCTGCTGTTTCTTTCCACACACTGAGGGAGAAACGGCTGCTAATCCTAGTGAATATATTCCTCTCATCTTCAATGTGTTTTACAACAGGATTAAACTATTAACGATGCTGCTTTGGCAACCAGAAAAGGAGATAAAGTATTGGCAACAATTTAGTGGCAAATCATCAGCACATACCAAATTACGGTAGAATTTTCCTGAAGCCAGTTCAGATTCTACAAGTTCAGCTTATGAATGAGCGGGTCTTTGTCTTCCTTTCTTTTGCCCTGTGTCTTCGTATTTGTTTGCATTTTAGATTTCGGTATTTGCTTTTTAGTTTTATTTATTTGTTTCCCATTTTGCCTGGTTTCCGACTCAAAGAACATGAGAATACTTGTGGAGATATTTGGGAGATATGGATAGTGTTTGGAGCTACCTACCCTCCCAGGTTGGTAGGAATGATGTCTGGAACAGGATCTTGGGGGAAAACCTTTTCCATGGTTGTCTCACTTTGACTACCTGCTAGTCATGGTCTTTTGGTGAAGATTTTGATTTTGGTCCTTTGAATGAGTATGATCTTACTTTTTCTTTCCTGTCAGAGGCAAATTGGTAGACTGTGGAAGAACTCAGTTTTTGGTGTCTATATTCCAATTGTCACTTACTGTCTATATGACCCTTAATGAGTAACTTGACTTTTCAGGACTCTATTTACTTTCTTATTTGTAAAATTAAAAAATATATATATTTAGCATAGCTGCTGGTTTATTATGTCCATTAAATAATAACTCTTGTTGATATTATTATCAGTTAGAATATTACCTGTTGTTTCCTCTCTAGCTTTTTCTTATGTTGATGTTTTTTTAAGCTGTAGCCTTGATCATAGGTCTTTGTATTTTGCATTTTGGGGGCACGTGAAGTTAGAAACTTGCAGATTATGAGAGCATTCTGAGTAGATTTGTGTCCACAATGGCAGCTCAGTGTAGAAATCTAAAGGATAAATGCTGTTTGGATTACTCAAAATAGTCTTTTCCATTTTTAACTTCAGCAGCAGACTGTGGTGGGTACATCAAGAAGGACAAGTTACTAAAATCCACCAATTGCAGAAAAATGAGTTATAATTTTCATTGCCTTGGCTTTGCTTCCTTCTTTTTCTCTGGTGATCACATGTGTGTGCAAGAGAGGGGCTGGAAAGGGGGCAGTACAAAGGAGGACCATTAAAGCCAAGGGAGATTCATTGTCTGAAACCTGTTTTCCACCTCCATGGCCATTGTTGGGAGGTAATTTCTCACGGACCTCTCCTGTTTCTGAATGTCTTGGAAGCAAGGCACTACCTGACCTTTCCTTGGACTTTCTTTTCAAGGATGTTGGTACAACGGTCTTGAAAGATAGTGTCTTTCTCCGGAGTAAAGGGCAGGCCTGCTTACTGCCCACTCCAAAAGATTCAAGTTTCCTAAGCTCAGAGTTCCTCTCCTGTAATGAAACCACAGAGCATTCAAGCATCCATCTGGGCCCATCCACGTAGCTCCCTTGGGATGTTGGGGCAGAAGAAGTGATACAAATATTCTGGTGCTTATGCTTCTTTCAATGCTTTTTGTAATAAAGTCCTTTGTCTCTGACCCTGGAGTTTCATGCCTCCTCCCAGCATCTGTGAAAACTGTGGCAGGCTAACTTGCAAGTAGGGTAAAATCCCAGACCCTTCTTAGTTCTTGACAGCCACCACTGTAGTCCCAGTCTTCTAACTGCCTTAAAACCACTTGAGGAGAAAACAAACAAACAAAAAACAACCACTTGAGAATAAGGCAGAGGAAAACAAATGTAACTGGATCTAAGCCCTGAGCCATGCGGTTTGTTCTGAGTGTGTCTTTATCCACTTATTTCTTATTCTTCTACTCCTCCTTTCCTCCTAATTCTGCATTATTAAGTCTCCAGTTTGACAAGGGCAAAATCATCCTTGAAGGATGAGGGAGGAGAAAATGCTTAGGGAGTGAAACCAGAATCCTTTTTAACACAAGTGAGAGGGGGAGAATGGGTGGCATTCAGATGTTAATCCTCTCTGTCCCATTACAAGCAAGAATCCAATCTTCATACATCTCACAAATATTTCCAATAGATGATTATTGTTTTTCTTTGCTCTGGTCTATAATATTATAACATAATTATGTATCACAAGTAGTTTATTTGGTTGCCTGCACTTGATCAAACTCATATAGCTATTGGCACTAATGAATAAGTGGCCTTTTTAGCTTGTAAGTTTGTGAGTGTCCAACTCATATGTTGAAGCCATCATCCCCAGTGGGATGCCATTAGGAGATGAGCCTTTGGGAGGTTAAATAGAGGTAGATGAGGTCATGAGAGTGGGGCCCTGGTCCAGTGAGATTAGTGCCCTTATAAAGAGACATTAGAGAGCTTGTTCTCCATCTGTCTGTCTGTCTCTCTCTCTCTCCCTCCCCCATGTGAGGATACAGTGAGAAGGCAGCCATCTGCAAGGTAGAAAGAGAGCTCTTGCCAGAAACCAAATTGACCAGGACCTCCCAGCCTCCAGAACCATGAGAAGTAAATTTCACCCAGTTGTTTAAGCCACCCAGTGTGGTATTTTGTTATGGCAGCCCTAAGAACTGAATATAGAACAGGAAGCAGGCATTGAAGAGACATTAAACAGTCAGAAAATTTCGTGAGGGTCTTTGGAGTTGGTCTCCCTGGGAAACCTTCTTCTGGTTTTCCCAGCCATTCTTTATACCATGTTCAGGTGTGCGAGGCTCAGATGATGTTAATCTGCATTAAGATACGTCTGGACAGGTTTGGCCCAGTATGCCCTCCTCAAGAACCTTCACTATGCCATATCAACTCCCATACATACTTACTAGAATCATCTGCCTCAGACAGTGCTTCTATCAAGCCACTCTCCCTGCTCATTGATTTATAGTGGTTTCTGTTTTTAGGATTCATCAGTAATCACTTATTATTCTGATTTCTTACTAGTGCCTTCCTAGCATGTCAGTTGATATCTCTGCTGTATGAGCCAGTGATTAATTTGAAATTCTCTTATTCTACTTCTGTGGTAACCTGTCCTTTCTTTTATTATCATAGACTTTTGACCTTGAGAGAATCTCAAATAATTCCATGCAAATCCATTGTTTTCCAGATAAGGAAAGGAAATTGTTTTAGCTTGAGCTGCTATAACAAAACACCATAGGCTGTGGCTGAAATAATGGACATTTATTTCTCAGACTTCTGGAGGCTGGGAAGTCCAAGATCATGGTGCCAACATGGTTGAGTTCTGGTGAGAGCCCTTTTCCTGGCTTGCAGATGGCTGCCTTCTTGCTATATCCTCACATAGCAGAGAGAGGACGTTCTGGTGTCTCTTCTTAGAAGGACACTAATCCCATTATGGGGGCTTCACACTCATGGCCTCGTCTAAACCTAATTACCTGTCAAATGCCCCACCTCCAATAACTGTCACATTGGGGGTTAGAGATTCAACATATGAATTTTAGGGACACACAGACATTTAATCCAAAAAAGAAGGCTTAGGGAAGTTGCAGCTTTTGGCCATGCAGCAATTTTGCTTTCTCAGCATCTACTCAGAAAATGACTCCTCCATGAACTCTAACTAATTAAGCCCTTTATAGCCCATTTGATGGCAGCATTTATGCAGCAATTCTCTTGAGCTTTGCCTTTAAGACACAGTGGGTATGCTAATATGCAGGAGACACAGCATCTGAAAACAGAGATCTCAGTTTTGATATTCATTATACTTGTTTTAATGATAATGGCCATCCACCTCCTGAAAAGAAGGGGGCTATGCATATTAATGAAGAAAGAATTCAAGAGGTTGAGATTCTGATTTTTTATCATCACAGGATACTATTTATTAACTAGTTCCAAAAATAACCAACATAATGCTTTATAGGGAGAAATGTTGCTTGACTTCAAAGAGATTTGTACATATGTGTACTAGAAAGATTTAGTAAGAATGAGATTTTTTATCCTGGTAACAGGAAAATTACTTTCTCAGAATGTATTTTTTGGTTGGAGATAGCCTTTTTTTCCCTTTTAGAAAACAATGGCTTTTAATTGTTGGTGATTTATCCACATCAGTGATATATTGCCTTCTCCTGGGTCAAGGCCTTAAACAGAGAGAATGGTTTTCTTCCTTTTTCGGAGAATAATGAAGCACTTACAATGTTTCTGTTTCATTTCACGGCTGCCCACCCACTAAAGAATCTAGCTCATCTTGCTCTGGCAAATGTTTCCTGAATTACTTCATTGTTTGAATGGCTCGCCCAGCCACCACCCGGCCACACCATTAACAGGAAAGGGAGATGTCTCTCAACAGAGTGTATTAAACTTACTGAGACTTGCTCTTCGCCAATGGATAGTCTTCTATCTAGTTTTGTTTTGGAATGGAAAATTAATGCTGCTTATAATAGGATCCGAGGACTTGGAAGGAATTTAGAAATCTTATAGTTCAACTTCATTATTTCAAGCTGAGGTTACTGGGACCACGAGAAGAAACTTGCTAATTAGTAAAGAATCAGAACTAGAACCAAGAGTCCTTGGCTTCCAGCTCAGTGTGGTTTCTGACCCATGATAGTGGCCTCTTTTCTCATTGGATGGGTCTTTGTCAGCTGTATTTCATCCTGGTCCGTGATAAGTGACAAACAAAAGAGCAACTCTCTTGGCAACGTTCCTGCCACAATTCTTTTTTTTTTTTTTTTTTTTCCGGTACGCGGGCCTCTCACTGCTGTAGCCTCTCCCGTTGCGGAGCACAGGCTCTGGACGCACAGGCTCAGCGGCCATGGATCACGGGCCCAGCCGCTCTGCGGCATGTTGGATCCTCCTGGACCGGGGCACGAACCCGTGTCCGCTGCATCGGCAGGCGGACTCTCAACCATTGCGCCACCAGGGAAGCCCCACAATTCTTTTTTGAGCCTTCTCTGTGATGCAAAAATGTATGAGACAAGTCACCAGAAAACAGGGATCTTGGCCTCTCGAAAATTTCCATACTTATCATTTCTTTGTGCCAGACACAAAGGTCCCAGGGTCAAATTGGCATTCACACAGCAGTCAGTAACTATCATGTGCAGTGAACACTTGTTTTTTGTTTGTTTTTTGGCTGTGCAGCTTGTGGGATCTCAGTTCCCTGACCAGGGATTGAACCCGGGCCACGGCAGTGAAAGAGCCGAATCCCAACTGCTAGACCACCAGGGAACTCCCTTAGACTCTTCTTGAAAAAGAAAGAAGCAAGAAAAGAAAATTCTGACAGTGACTCTAGTTTATGAAGGTCTCTGGTAGTCCAGTGGGGAAATGATAGGGACTTTCAGTGCCTTAAAATGCAGAGATCCGGTACATGAAAGGAGAGAAACGTGAGTGAGTCTTAACCTGATTTCTGTGTTAATATTCCTCTTTGAGTTAGCCCAGGTGAAGTTTCTCTGGGATTTCCAGCCTCCTCTTCCATCACCTTTTCACCTTACACCAGTGTTTCTGCTTCATGTCATTCTGCTTCCTTGGTAAGAACTACAGGACTGCCAGGTGGTTAGTGATGAAGGAGAACCAGATGGGGTTTATCTTGTCACGTTTTCGAACAGTATCTGTGGAAATGTAGACTTGTGAGGGTGGTCAGCTGGTCCTGTTGCCCACGTGACCAGTTTCACCTTAGTGACTGTCTGAGTAAGGAATAGCATCCACCCTGAATTCTTCCCTTCTCTGCTGACTTGGAACCTCTACTTAGGGCTTCGCCAAAATGAGAGCAGCTCAACCTCAACCTTTGAAGTTCTGCCATTTTATAGGATTTCGGGAACATCTATTTCCACCAGATATTTGCTTTCTTCTAAATACAAAGCACGGGACTATCATCCTGTGAGACCTTGTCATACTGTGGTTTTGGACATAAGCAGAACAGAGCATCTCAAAATTTTTACCCAAGTGTCCTTAGCCGCAGAGGAGAATGAAGGAGGAACCCCAGGCACTTGGACATAAGTTCAAGGTATCTCAGCAGGAAATATCTCTGAAGTCTTATATTTACAAAAATGAATGGGGATTTTACATTAAGCTCTAAAACATTCCCATATTAAAAATAACATTTCAGATTAATTACAGTGAGAGACAGCGACTTTCTAGATGTTTCCTTTGTGGCTTTGTGAACCCAGAACACTGCTGGCTGCCCTTGGGTTTCTCTTTCCCAGTTTAAGAAGCGCAGACCCAGGCTAGTACTTGAGTTCTTCCTGTTTTCCTGGGACTGTAGGAACCTGGGCTCGTTCCTGATAACACATGTAGATGTGGTTTGGGGTCTGCATCAGTGGCTCTTAGACTACAGTCATCAGAACAAACCTGTCACACGCCACCCACTCTCCATTTTCCATACCCCCACACTGTCACAGTGATGTAGCCAGGAGGAGGGGCATTGCTTTTGTAACAGTAAGAAGTGATGCCTAATTTTAATACAAATGTCATCGTATTTGTATTCTTCATGGAAGAATATAAGTGGGCCCATAAAACGGAAATCAGTGTGAGCCTGCTGACTGTGAGAAGAGCTTTGTGGGCCAAACCCTGACAGCCACTGATTTGTCAGGAGCCTGGTGTGACTGGCCGTTCACCCTACTTTAACAAAGGCAATAAAGAATTGGCAGCAAGCAAATAGAATCCAGGACACGGAGGGCCTTTATGAGTTGGGTGGCAGGTGAAATGATGTTCAAGACCTGTTACATAATTTGCAGGCCGGTACAAAATAAAAATGTAGAGTCCCTTGTGCAGAAAGGATGAAGAATGTCAAGATGGCAACAGTAGAGCATTAAACTAAGCCCGGGGCCCTTCTGAGCGGGAAGCGCTGGGCAAATTGCACAGCTCACATGCCATGCGGCTGGCCCTGATAAAGTTTCTTCAGTTGGGAAAGTTCTGGGTGTAGCAAGAGTGTAAAGGAAGAGATCATAAATGCAAAGGTTCCAGGAGAAAAAAGGGAAAGAGAATGACACAAGGAACAAAGGTGGTGTGCAAAAAGGTGGTGGTCCTCTCTGGAGAGGAGAATGATGCAGGCTGGTGAGAATGAAAACAGAGATCCAGCATCTGTGTTATAACCAGGTCTCTCCCAGGGGTCGGCTGTAAGCACTGAGGAGTAATATCCTAGTGGACAGAATAAGACCTCCACAAAGCACCGGACTGGTTGGTTAATTAATTGTAAGATTCCCTTTCACACCATTCGTTGAAACTCATTGGCAGTTGTGTTTGCTTTGAGGTCAGAGAACCATGAATGAGCTAGTATTCTTTTTTTTGTCCACCTTGGAAAAAAATTTAGTCTGTAGTATGGAGAGATTCTGGGAATTGGCATGGATGATGATTTCCATGTCTTAAATAATGGAAACTTGAACATCTGTGAACTATAAAGGGCTGTGGGCATAAGTCAAGCCTTAGGGCAGCCAGTAATCAAATGCAGTGCTCGTTTATTTGTTCAGGCAATACCATTAATGGGGTGAGAGGCCAAACTCCAACATAAATAGGAGCAGGCAGGGAAGGTAGACCTGTGAGTACAGTGAAGGGCAACAGTGACTAAGGCAAAGCCACAGAGCGTGGAGCCTGTTGAAAGGTGCTCGGAATCAAGGAATTCTAAAATACAGTGAGGACTGAGCAGAATCCTCCAAAAGGTTAGGTTTAATTGGTTGGCCATCCGTTTACAAGCCCTGATAGATGAGTCACGGAGAAAAAGAAGACCCTTTAGTGGCTCGGGAAAGCCCTGAATCATTATCTCCCAAGCAGGAGGCAGGCACGGGGCTTCTACTGGGTGTACGCACAGCTGCTTTCTGCTGTTCACCGCCAGTGTTGTTCTGTGTCCCTAAGGTGGCTATAGGCTACTTTCATGGTCTACTAGGGTTTAATTACTAATCAGGAAGTTCTTTTATTGCTGTGGGTAAACTCACTTCATTTTCAGGGTGTTTCTGCTTTGTGCAGAGCTACCTACTCCTAAGAATGACATAGGATTATTTCTACGTAGAATAAAGCCCTGTTGTTACAGGAGTATGTGTTGTTTTCCCATCTGAAAATATTGGAAATCCTAATTTCTAAAACATAGAGTGTGCAGGGCCCGAGAGTTTGGTACCATCAGAATAAATGAGGGGGGGGGGGTCTGTCTGTGAACACAGATGTTAGTGATTGATTAACCTTGAGTAAAAAAAGATTCTTCCTTTGACTTCTCTTTTGCCAAAGATCCCTAGATCTTGTCATCATTCATACTATGTTTTTCACACTTTGGTTCCTCATCTTGCTCTCTGAAATCCCTGAGTCTCTCAAGAGGTATTGCTTGAGTATGTTTTAGCAACTCTGGGTGTCATGTGACAAGCATAGAGAGTTTGTACATTTCAGGCTGGGAAGGAGATACTGGAAGCCACAAGTTTCCTAGCTGTATCAAAGAGAACCCTCATACATTCCTGTGTACTCCAGGCCTTAGCAAAAGGAGGAATCAAATTGCTCTCAAACTTTCCTAAGGGAAAAAAGTTTAAAAAATCAGTTTTATTGACAGAAGCTCTCTGTAAGAATACTTGAGTTCTCAGAGACTTGACCATCGTTAATATTTACTGTTTTAAATTGTGATGAAAGGGGATGTGCTCCAGCTTTCCCCTCTTCTTTCTCTCCATTAGGGAGATAACAGAGTTTGGACATCACAATCAAATCTGGGCCTCCAATACTTTTTTTTAACTAGAGAATTTTGAAAAGCCCTCCAAACAAGGACCTTCAGACCATTTATAGCTGGATCTTAAACAAAACAGGAAGAGAAGTGTTGTTACCTCTCTTCTAAAACTGAGACACTTTGTGGTGTAAATGCATACTCTACAGTTACTTCTTTTTGTTTTGCTAGTTTAAAATTTTTCCTTTGCTTTATTTCTGTCAGCAGCCACTATGTCCCAGGAAAGGGACACCCGTAACCTTAATCCTTGATGTTACTCGGTATGACAGAGGATGATGGGAAGGGGTGTCTCACCAGGAGAAATGCCTCAGATTGAAGGAGGCCCAGTGGCAGCCGTCAGTTTGTGGTCCACACACCAACACATCCCTGCTTGACCCTTACAGGAAGTAGACCACAATAGACCAGGGCAGGCTCCCCTGGGGTTGGCAGAGGCTGTGTCCTCAGGGCTGGGCTTATCTCAGCGATAAGACTGGTGGTTTTTGACCCCACTGTCCTCTGTTTTCTGTATAGCAATCAAATCTTGTTAACCAGGGCTAAGCAGGGCTGCAGGTAGACTCTACAGTGCCCTTGTGGGAATTAGGAAGGGTTATCTCTCGGAGCAAATCCAGTGGCTGGATTCAGCCTGCTCGCCACCCTTTGTGTGCAGTGTGAGCTACTCACAGTCCGTACAAGGATGCTCAGTATCACAGCAGAGGTGTCTAGCCTTTCTCCTCCCTACTTGACATTTCTCTGTTGTGCGGCTTTCTCTTCCAGGGCCTTCATTTTCCTGAGTGACCTGATTACGCAATGCATACATTCAAACCAAGATGTTAATAGCGGTGGTTATTCCAGGCATGCAGTTGTATCCCCCCGGTGCTGTTTTCATTGTCCAGAATACTGTTTCCCGACTTGACATCTGCTAAAAATCCTATTCATTTCGCAAGACTTAACTCTAATATTAATTACTCTGTGGAGAAAAAAATCCTGACACTCTCATCTGAGTGAGTTTTCTTCTCTGAATGCTTGTAGTAGTTGATGTGCTCATCTGTTTTCTTACATGGCTTAATAAATATTTTCGTATCAGTCTCCCCTAATGGGAGATCCCCTTGAGATCAGAGGCAGTGTTACCCATTTTTATATTCCTGGCTCATGGTTTACTATTTAGACATAAAGAGGTGCTCAACAAATAAATATGAATCATGGTGTTGAATGAACTGATCAGTCAGACTTAGTACCCACCACGGTGCTTTTCGCTTGAATAGGGGACGCCTGGAGACTACTCATTAAAGCAGCTAATCAAAGCATAGACAGCCCAAAGGACAGAGCCCTCTTGGCTCTTTGCCTGGAGCCCAGTTGGTGTTTTGCATTCCATTTGTGGTTGGATCAGGAATTAGTAAGAATTGTGTAAAGAGTGGTTTTTATCCCTGTTTCTTGCTTTTTAGATTCCTTGAGCCTCAGAAGCAAGGGGAACTTCCAAATATATGCCAGGAAATATTTTGGTTTCCTGGACTTGAGTTAAATTTACAGCTTACATTCGCTCAGCAGTGCTATTGATCAGGAAACACTGTCTGTGAGAGCTAAAGAGATAAAGTGATAAACTACACAAGAGGTCAGACATCACCGCAGTCTTTGGTGACCAAAGAAGTCTTCATGGGAGTGGATTTTGAGCTGGATCTTGGAGATCTTGAATGATGAGTAGGGTTTCTATTTGTTCCTTCAACTGAGAAATAGTTATCTGCTGTGCTCCATTCTGTCCTAGGATATAAAGATACAAAGATGGCTCAGTCAGGAGTATGCTTGTATTAGTTCCAAACTTTTGAGGTGGTCCAGCCCCTAAAAGTAATAGAGTTCTTTGCCCAACCTCATGAAGTATTTTCCAAATTAACTCAAGATGACTAAATGGGCTAAGTAACGTATCAGCCAGGTTTCAGTGCAAACAAGAGGAAAGAGGTTCCGCGTGTTCAAAAAAGTTTTTTTTTTTAAATAAAAAAATTTGTTGGAGCAAGTTAGAGGGAGAATTTTATCAAATATCTCATCTTTCTGTATATGTGGAAAAAATTCTACCAAGAAGGGCACTGGGGCTGGAACACCAGGCAAAACAAATATTTTAAAAACTTACTGAAGATGAGTCATAAAAATAATCTTAAATTGAGGTGTAGAGGCTGTTCATCCAGTTCATCAACACGATTGGGTATGATGCTGTAGGTTTTGTTTTCAAAGCTCAGTTTTGTCTTTGAAGTTATACTGTGCCCATTTGAAGGCCACTTAGTTAGAGCCATTTCTGCTAAATGTGTTCATCGATTCTCGAGAGAAGTTCAGGCTGTGGGATTAAAAGTTACGTGGTACAAAGGCAACATCTTTAGAAAGAACCTAAATGTGGGCAAGATGTCAGCTTTGTCAGGGCAGTTCTGATGGGTCGAATTAGGTCCCAAGGAATGCTGTTTGAAGCGCGGGCCAATAGCTATCAAATCATCCTTCAACAAATTCAACCAGGATTGAAATTCAAGACTTATTTCAAGATAATAAAATGGCCAGACTTCCTTCTTCTCCCTTTTGGGATATTTTGGAAATACTCTAATCTCTTATTCCTGTTTCTTCGCCTGATGCTACCACCTGAAGTATATCCCAAGGAGCATTTCGTCTCTTTTAATCACGGCAGCATCAGAAGCACTCATTATGGGATGCTGGGGGGAGGAGGCATAGAAGAGAGCAAGAACCTTGGTTAAAAGGGAGCCTTTTGGATTTCTCAGTCAGGTCTTTATTTCTAATCCTAAGTAAAAACAGTCAATAAATGTCAGGGTGTTATAAGCACCCTTTGGCCAGAAACAAAGAAGTTAACGTAAAACACTGTCATCCTTCCAGAGTTTTTATCATCAGTTTGATGAACCATAGCTTAATTTCAATCATTAAGAAAATGATATCCTTTCATTGATCCCTACGTTTATGTTTATACTTGATGCAGTGAATGACATTTGCTTGGTGACACTGTAAAGGATGAACTTAGGCATACTGGCATTCAGAGAGAGGCAAGTCATCACACAGAGGGATATGAAGCGGCTTTGCATTTTCTGTTCAGAAGCATCAGTGGTGCTGGACATTTTCATGCAGTGCACTGAGTGATGCGTTCATGGCCTCCCAGCCCGCAGGGGACATAACACCTCCCTCCCTGAAGGTCTGACTGAGCCCCAACGTACCATTTCCATTCTCCCTGTCCTGGGAGATAAACAAAGGCCTGTGCTCGGGCCATCTTCCAAAAGACTCATATCTTGTCTCTGTTTAAAAAAAAAAATCAGCTCAGTCCACGAAGAGTCGCTTGTCTTTTGAAAACATCCCTGAAGGCCTTGAGTGCTTCTTTCCTATCTTTCTCTTGTCCAAATGGTTGCCATTTGAATTTCGCCACAGTAAAATTCATTTCCTGTTCGTGGCGCTGTCCAGATATACTTTATCACACTCACACGCCTGTCAAGTGATAGCGTGGGTTAGTTGAGAGCAGCAGGAAGTGGAAAGGAAATGAGAGACACAGTGTTTTGTAATCTCACAATCAGCGTTTGCTTTGAGAACAGCAGTTGGGAAGGGAGTCGTGCGACAGGCTGGATAAAAGCAGCGGCTTTGAGGAAGAATCCCATTGCTGCCTCTTCCTAACTGTGCGATCTCAGGCTCAGGGAAGTTACACAGCCACTGGTTTCGTCTTCTGCAAGGAGTGTGAGCGTGCGTGTGTGTGTGTGTGTGTGTGTGTGTGTGTGTTGCACTCAGCACAGTGGATGTAGAAACCCCTCCATAAATGGTAGTTATGTTAATATGAGTTAGGAGCTAAGAGGAATCACTGAAGGCATTTGTCACTGTGCTCATGGGCTGTGATGGCCCATTTCGGGTAGAGAAGGCACAGTCCCATCTGTAATTCATTCATTTAGCTCTTTAAATCCTTGGTGAGCTAAACCAAGGAATAAATCTAGATGTTAATTTAACAAATGTTCATCTGGGGAACACAAATATAAAAGATGTGGCAACAGTAGCAACCAGTCTAATGGGGGCATGACACATTGCGAGCAGCTACATCATAGGGCCTAACTCGTTCCAAGCCGGGGGTGTACAGTGTTGTGGTTTGGAAGTAGTCAGAGATTTCTTGCAAAAGGTGGCATTTGAGCTGGACATTGAAGAGTGGGGGAAATTCTGGGGAAGGGTATTTCAGGCAGAGGCTTAGTGTTTTTTTTTTTAACATCTTTATTGGAGTATAACTGTTTTTAGTTTTGTTTTTTGGTGTTTTATCTTTTTTTTTTTTTTTTTTTTTTTTGCGGTACGCAGGCCTCTCACTTGTGGGCTCTCCCGTTGCGGAGCACAGGCTCCAGACGTGCAGACCCAGCGGCCATGGCTCATGGGCCCAGCCGCTCCGCGGCATGTGGGATCTTCCCGGACGGGGGTACGAACCCGTGTCCCCTGCATCGGCAGGCGGATTCTCAACCACTGCGCCACCAGGGAAGCCCTAGAGGCTTAGTTTAATCCCCTACACTTACACACAAAATGCTGGTCGCTTCTTTTCTGTTCACTAGGGCCTGTGGTATTTTTTTTTTATTTTATAGATAACACATTAGTATCTTCTTGCTTTAAATAAAAACAGAGTTGTTTGCACTGGGCATGGACTTATTGAGTATAGGCTGCTGTTCTTCCCCACACGTAGGGAAGATACCATCATTGATGGGAAACTTGCATGAACCTGGCCAGGCCAGGGTCAAGCTCAGTGTATTCCATTCTAAGCAAGGGTTGTTAGTTACAAACTTGGTTAGGACTCAGGAGAGGGTTTCTCATGGCAGTTGACAAGTCCTTCAGTTCCTTTCCCTTTTTATAGTCTTGAGTTTTCAAAGTGAGTGTGGGACCCTTGTCAAGGTGGAAATTCTAGGGAAGAAGGTCGTTTTACCAAGACCGACTAGCTCTAGAGCATTGATGTCATCTCAGCTCGCGTTCTTCAGAATCCAGCAGCCTACCCATGGACACCTGAAACTTTGGGTGTAAGACACGTTTTGATTTTTTTTTAGTTCTTATCCTATTTAGGGCCAGCTGGAAACCAGAGCTGTAGGATGGTCTGTGGAAACGTACCTTTTCCTTCCACTACTCTGAGCTGATGTAGAGAGGGCTGAGAATGCTGATGAACTACTGAAACTCGGACCATGCCTTTTTCTGCAGGGCAGGCATCACGTCACCTGGAACTAGAAGAACTGAGTATCTGGAAAAATGTCAGCCTAGATTCAAGGAATGGGCCTGCCCAGTCTCTAAACTCAGAGTTCTTGTATTCTGACCCTTTTGAGGGTCCCAACATGTAGCTGCTGAATTATTTCTTTATGCCTGTATCTGTTTCCAATTTATTTAATCTGTTCAGTGGTGTAATCTTACCCCCTGTCCACCCACCCCCTTGTGAGAAGATTCCAGCAAATGAGGCCTTGCTTGTGAATGAGCTTTTCAGATTCTGATGCTTTAGGCAAAAAGGAAGCAGTTCTAGGAAGTACTTTCCGAATGGTGAACAACTGTACAATATAAGGTGCTTTTAGCATTATCAGACCATCTCATTTGCTCACTAGGAGGGAAGAGTTTAAAAAAAAAAAAAAGCTTGGGACTTCCCTGGTGGTGCAGTGGTTAAGAATCCACCTGCCAATGTAGGGGACACGGGTTCGTGTCCCACATGCCATGGAGACACGAACATGCCACAGAGCAACTAAGCCTGTGCGCCACAACTACTGAGCCTGTGCGCTAGAGCCCACGAACCACAACTACTGAAGGCGGTGCGCCTAGAGCCTGTGCTCCGCAACAAGAGAAGCCACCACAATGAGAAGCCCACGCACCGCAAGAAAGAGCGGCCCCCGCTTGCCGCAACTAGAGAAAGCTCGCACATAGCAACGAAGACCCAACACAGCCAAAAATAAGTAAATAAATTTATTTTTTTAAAAAAGGCTTTTAAGCAAACTTTTAAAACTATGTACATATTTGACCTGGATTTGTTTTCTTTTGCTTTTTCTCTGTATTGCCAATGTGTAGTTGAATAGAACAGTTGAAAAGGAGAATCTGTAGAAAAGAGAGTGATTGTGATTCTTTGCAGGATGTGTTGTGATAGCCCTGATCTTAGATGGTGCAGACCGACATGTTGCCATCAGTACACACACACACACGCACGCACGCACGCACTTACTGCTCTGCCCTGTGCAGGTCTACATACCTTTTCAGCTTTTCAGAAGTTAGGAGCTTTTAGGGAGGGCATTTGGTTCATACAAAATACAGTTTCAGCTTCCACCTCTGTAACTGGAGGCAATAACACTGCCTTGACCTCATAGTTTTTTTGTGATTCTACAGGAATCATATCTCTGAAAATAGAACAAAATAAAGTGTTAACCAGATACAGAATTATAACACATCTGCTATTAAAGAGTTTAAGGAATATTTTCCTGCAAATGAATCTAGGACAAAATTTGAAACTGGGCATCAGGCTTATATGTGTGACTCTCTCTCCTTCCCTAATGGACCTACCTTCCCCCGCCACTTCTTGCCATCTCCCTGCCCCAGCTCCCTAGTACTTTTTCCTAGGAGGAATAATTGATGATTGAAACTTAGCCCAGCCCAGGGAGAAAAGTGTGCATGCCTTGTGAGATGTGGACTTTCTCATGATTAAATACCTGATTTAAAAAAATTTTTTATTGAAGTATAGTTGATTTACAATGTTGTATTAATTTCTGCTGTACAGCAAAGTGATTCAGTTTTATATATATATATATATATATATATATATATATATTCTTTTTCATATTCTTTTCCTTTATGGTTTATCAGAGGATATTGAATATAGTTCCCTGTGCTATACAGTAGGACCTTGTGTGATTTTTGTTCAATTAAAATTATTAATCAAACGCCTGCTTATATCCAATGCTAAGCCAGGCACAGTCCAGTCATGGGCTCTGTCTCACAGGGCTTGTACTTCAGAAAGGGCAATAAAGTAAAAATACAAAGTATTATACTACAATATACTGTAGTGTTAGTGTTATCGCAGGGACATGCCTTAGCAAATACAGCTTATGAGAGTTGAGAAAGAGGAAGAAAAATTATTTCTAATACCGAAGAATCAAGGAAGAATTTATGAAGGGCTTAGGATGGGTAAAGCTTAGATCAGGAATTGCAAATTCAAATGCCTTTGGAATGCCCAGCCGTTAACCTAATGAGTAAATCAGACTGGTGTAACACTATAGGGAGTGGTGGTGACAGGAGTAAATGGGAGAAAGTTTGTCTCTCCTAAAGTTTTGGCCGCTGCTCAGGCCAACCCAATGGTTTCCACCCAACAACGTAGGCCCAAAGTGGCCAGATCTTATGTTTTATGAGAATGTAGAAATCCGCTCTTGGGTGAAATCTCCCCATTTTTTACAACTGATAAAAACAAGCTAAGATTCCATGCAAGTAAACATGAACACACACACACGCACACACACGCACACATATATTTAAATGTTGGGGGATGGATTGAAGCACCCCAGGCAGAGAGAGCAAAGTGTTGTACGGGAACAGGAAACTCGGGTGGTTTGCATGAAGCTGGAACACTGAGTGCATGAAGGTCTTTGTGGCAGATCTACTTGGAAAGCAGGTCAGAGGACATCGCATATCAGATAGGAAGGTTGAACCTTATCCTCTTGGGATGTGGAGTCACTGAAAGTTTTTGAGTGAGGGAAAGGAATTACCAGAGAGTGGAATAATCTGATCCACTACAGAGATGCATTAAATCAGAGAGAGCAAGGCACTGTGCCTACTATATTATATACCACTGTGCCACCTGTTTTCTACAGATTATGCCATCTCACCCTAACAAGCTAAGGTAGAGGTAGATGTTGCTAGTTATGTTTGCTTAACACATGAGCAAATGGAGGCTTCCAAGAGTCCCCCAAGATCATAGCTAGGGAAGGGAGGGGTCAGGATTTGAATCCAGAGACATTTGATTCTAAAGCCTGCATAATTAGCCTCTCTGGTGTATCCAGATTTAGAGAGAGAGAAAGAGAGGGAGAGAGAGAGAGAGGTCTATTATTTCTTTTAATCTACTACCTTTATCTTCCTGTCACGTCACCAGATAATCAAAGATCGAACGCAAAGATGGAGCAACCAGTAGTCAGTTCACCCAGAACGGCTGAAATTGTTAGGAAGCAATTTGCTGTAAGAGGGAGAGCTCTGGCTGCGGGAAGAGCATGATAAGTACAGTTCTCCTTGGAAACAGTGGGTGATTATCCTGAAAGTGCAGGATTTCACTGCAACATCTACCTTCCTGGAGGGTGAGGCACATCTCCTAAAGCATGTTGACATTGTCATTCATTGTCCATCGCTATATATGAGATAACTAAGTCTACTGATTCCTTCTAGGTTGTGACCCATGTTTCCTGTTCCTTGGGAGGAATGTGGACTCTCCCACCCCAAAGCCAGGTCTGGCATGTGGTCCACACTCCTGACCTGTGGCGGTAGTGATTTCAAACATCACTACATTCAAATATGCTTAAGGTGTACGACATGTCATTCTTACTTATTTGTATACCTGGCTTTGTGGTTTTCTAATCAGAAAAGTGAATAAGGTAAAGTTTAAGATCCACTTAAGTTCTGGAATTTCTTAGTTCTTTGAACATGAGCTGACAACTGTCAGTAGACCTATGGGACAGTTGGACAGAACATATGAAATCAGGCTGTCATGCAAAACGTGGGACATCTGGTCGCCATGCCATTTCTCCAGCAAAGAAAGAGGGACAGTTTCAGGGCTCATGGAAAACATGAAATTGTGCTTGCCATCTGTGTCTTTAGATCACTTTGGTTTTGTTGGAATCTTACGGGTATTCCCTCAACAATGTGCACACACCAGTTTCCTTCAGTGCAAAGCCTGAGCTCAGAAACTTTATTTTGCAGGGAGAAATTGCTTAGTAACTGACTACCAAGGGTTAGGAAAATGATGGGAAGTTTGGCTGAGTTTAAACTTGACATTGTACTGGTTTCCTTATTCTTAAGCATTGGTTTTCTCATCATTTTGGAGGAGAAAGACATGATTATACTCTTACTTAGTGTTTCCCTGACTATAAAAGACATAAGTTGCAAAACATCATTTTAGGACGTTAAGTTCTCGGTACTGAAGGCAGTAACTGATGGTCACACTTAATTAAAATCCTAGAGACTATGCCTTCGCTGGCAACTCCAACCATCAGTGTTGCTTTAGGTAAGCTAGTTCATACAGTGTGTACTGACTGAAGGTTATAACCCAAGCAGAGAGGAAAAAGGCAATATCCAGCCACCCTCAGTGCTTTCTCCACCCTGGACGAACAAACACCATATTCCCCTTTCGACAAAATCTATAAAGGCAGAGCTGACCCATGCTATGGCTCTTGAGAATGATATGCAAGGAATGCCTGAACACCAAGATGATACATTGAACAAGGAGTGTTCTTTGCTCTTCCAGGAACCTTGACTTCCTAATAAAACCCCAGCTCGCTTGACTTTGTGTACATAAAATTTCGAGGTCAAAGTCGAATGAATTGGCAATACTAGCAGTGTAAGGCAGAGGCAGTCAAATAGCTTTGCTCTGAAAAGGCTCAGGGAAATAAAGTGGCCTGGCCGATAAGAAAGTTAGACTGTTCCCACAATTAATTATTTGCTCATCGGGCCAGCAGGGCTTGCGGGAAATGCACCTGTGAAAACTAATGGCAGGTTTTGGTAAACTCACCCTAAAAGTTACTGAACTAAATAGTTTCCTGGGGCATCCAAGGGTTCTGTGATTCTGAACTTGATTTTTTTCAAATATGTTGCAATCTGTATGAAAACGGAAAACAATGAAGATGCCTTTGAAGGCTGCCTCCAAAAGCTCTCTTTTTTGGCCCTGCTGCCATTTTGCTTTTCTTTCTTTCTTTTTTTTTCTTTTTCATTTTGCTTTCCTTAATGTGATTAACATGCGAACCCCCACTGTGTTCCTGGGAACTTTTAGGCAGTGGCTGAGACGAGACTGAAGCCAATATGAAGAACTGACCATGCGTCTAACAGCTCAGAGCAACACAGTGTCAGTACATTGGTGGAGTGGAGAAAGCTGTTAATTCTGTCTGGGGACAACAGAGGACTTCCTGGGGCTGAGGTGATCTCTGACTTAGATTCAGGCTTGACAGTAGGAGGCTGTCACCCCAGAAAGAAGGGTAGTTACCGGCTTTCATGCTGTATGTGCTAAACAATGCTCTAACTTGGGTTTTTATATTTAATACATTTTCCTGACTCTGCAGACTTATCTTGCTTCTGTGGCCTCTGATTAAATGCTTTAGTTAAACTTTCCGTATTTTATTCTTATCCTTTTTTTCATTCAGCCCTCAGACACTCATTAAGCATCTGTTTGTCTGGCTTCCTTGTTCCTGGGGAAAGCACTGTACCAAACATAAAATTCTTACATATTTCCTTAGTCATTCTCGCATCATGGCCAAGACATCACCAACTCCTGCTTGCTACTTTATGTTCCCCATTCATTCAGAATGCAATGATGAAAAATAGAAAGCATTTTATTGTTTGAGGTTCTGTGGTTACAAGCAACAGACACCCACTAACTTAAGCAAGTAAAGGAATTCATTGAAGGGGTAGGGAGTGTGATAGATAGATTAATGGCCTCCCAAAGTTGTTCATATCCTAATTCCTGAAACTTGTCAGTATGGGTTTTTTAAAATTAATTTTTATTGGAGTATAGTTGCTTTACAGTGTTGTGTTAGTTTCTGCTGTACAGCAAAGTGAATCAGCTATACATATACATATATCCCCTAACCTGTCAGTATGTTACCTTACATGGCAAAAGGGACTTTAAGATGGATTAAGGATCTTGAAATGGGGAGAGTAGCCTAGATTATCCAGATGGGTCCAATGTCATCACAGGGGCCTTACAGAGGGAGGCAGCAGGGTCACTCAGAGAAGGAGACATGATGACAGAAGCAGAGGTCAGAGGGATGCCATTGCCAGAAGGAGGCCACAAGTCAAGGAACGCAGTAATCTCTAGAAGCTGGAAACAGCAAGGTACAAATTCTTCTCTAGAGCCTCCAGAAGAAATGCAGACTTGTCAACCTTTTGATTTTAGGACTTCTGACCTCTAGCACTGTGAGAGGATAAATTTGTATGTGTGTGCGTTTTTTGAGGTGAAGTTTACATAACATAAAATTAACCATTTAAAAATGAACAATTCAATGGCATGTAGTATATTTTCAAAGTTGTACAACCACTAATTTGTCTAGTTCCAAAACATTTTCATTACCCCTAAAGGAAACCTTGTACCTATTCAGGAGATGCTTCTCATACCTCTGGTTCCCCCTTCCCCTGGTAACCACCAATCTGTGTTCTGCTCTGTGGATTAATCTGTTCTGGGCAGTTCACATAAATGGAATCATATAATATGTGACCTTTTGTATCTTGCGTCTTTCACTTACCAGAATGTTTTTGAGGTTCATCCATGTTGTAGCCCATCTCACCTTCATTTCTTTTTGTGGCTGAATAATATTCCATTGTGTGGATGTACCACAGTTTGTTTATCCATTCGTCTGTTGATGGACATTTGGGCTGTCTTGACGTTTTGGTTATTGTGACTAGTGCTGCTGTGAATATGCATGTACATGTCTTTACTTGAGTACCTGTTTCCAAGTCTTTTGGATATAAACCTAGGATTGAAATTGCTGGATTGTGTGGTAACTATATGTTTAACTTTTAACTGCCAAACTGTTTTCCTTAGCAACGGAATCATTCTATACTCCCATCAGCAATATACAAGGGTTCCAATTTCTCCACATCCTTCTCAATACTTATTAATTTCACTTTTCCTTTTAAAAAACAACCATAGCTATCCTAGTGGGAATGGATGCTATCTCACTGTGGTTTTGAGTTGCATGTCCTAATGACTAATTATGTTGAGCACCAATTGTCATGTGCTTGTTGATCGTTTGTATATCTTATTTGGAGAAACGTCTATTCAAGTCCTTGGCCCATTTTTTAATTGGGTTTTTGGTTTCCCCAAGTTGTGGAAAAGATGCTCTGGGATTCTGGGTCATAGGAATTAATGGATGGTCTATTTGAGTCATTTCTTTTAAGATGTATCTATTCGAATTTCTTTCAATTCTCAGGTCCTTGATTTAAGAGGGGGACAGGGGCTGGTATAGCCTGAGGAATGTTCAGTCCCTAGGTTGGTCAGAAGAAAGCAGACTTCCTTGATTGCTAGTACCACTAAGCCTGCATGTAAATGAAATAGAAGTGCTATCACCAGAAGAAAGGTGAATGGATGCTGGAAAGGCAAAAAATGAAAGGGATCCACATAGACATACAAAGTAGGTAATACTGAAGAAAAACAATAAAACAAACAAACAAACCCTAACGTGATAGAGACTTTAAAGCTCTGATAGTCCAAGAGATAAATCTGGAATTATAAAATGTGGAAGATGTAGCAGAAGACAAGCACCAGTAAAAAAAAAAAAAAAATAGAGGGTTCAGTGGATAGACGACATCACAAACTCCATCATTTTGGGCAAACTATCTGGGAAAAAGGAGGTGATGATCCTGTTTGTTCTGCACTGGTCATACCCCACTTCAGATGAGCAACTCCATTTTGTGTCACTACCTTGAGGGTCACACAGGCAAAGTAGAGCATGTTCAGAGATGAGAGGCCCGGGGAGTGGAATCATGCCATTGGAGTAATGGTCAGAGTAAATGGCATGTTTAGCTGAATAAGATTCTGGGCAAGAGGATATAGGCCATGATGAATGTACTCGAAATGGGGAGGATCAAGACCAAGATCTCAGTACCTGAAGAAAATGGAAGTCTATTTCCCACTCACATCACAATTCCGGTAGGTCTGTGATGGTAAGAAGTGAGTTCAGCTTCGTGGACCACCTTCCTCCAGACCTTTGCCTCCTCATGCAGTTAGGGAAGAGGGGAAAAGAGTGAGGAGCGCGCACGTGTGTGTGTGTAAGGGGTGGGGGGGCGCGCGCGTTCTTGGACCACGCTCAGCTGCTCTGCACAGCACTGCTCACATTCCGTGGTCTAAAACTCATTTACATGCATACGCCTACTGCAAGGAATGCTGGGAAATGTAGTCTTATTCAGAAAGAAATGGTGACATGGCCGTTAGTGAGCAAGATCACTTTCCCAAGGCCATGCATAGTGGGCCTACAGCTCTGGGAAAGCAAGATTGATTAGTTATTGACACCCCCAGGAGGAAAAAAAGGAGGAAGCAAGCAGGAAAACTGCCTTTGCTCTTTCGTTCTCATTAGCTCGGCCTCTTCATCTCCTTTTCTTGCCATTTCTTTCGCTTTTCCTTCCCCTTTACAGATTTTAACATTGTGTTGACTCTGACTTCATGACTTGTGAAACTTGCTCTTCCTTTCCTGCCTCTTTGATTAATTTTATTAATTATGATTAATTTTATCAATGAATTCTGACTGCAGTTAAAGGTTTTATACTACACACAGTGGGTAGAACAAATTAATGGCTCATGGTCCAAATGTGCCTTGAAGTCTTGGCAAGTTAAGGGTGTGTATGTATCTCTGTGTGTGTGTGTGTGTGTGTGTGTGTGTGCACGTGCATGCACCTGTTTAAACATTGTGTAATATCCAATAAAATTTGAGAATTTTTTTTTTTTTTTTTCACGGTACGCAGGCCTCTCTCTGTTGTGGTCTCTCCTGTTGCGGAGCACAGGCTCTGGACGCGCAGGCTCAGCGGCCATGGCTCACGGGCCCAACCGCTCCGCAGCATGTGGGATCTTCCTGGACCGGGGTATGAACCCGTGTCCCCTGCATCGGCAGGCGGACTCTCAACCACTGCGCCACCAGGGAAGCCCCAAGATGTATTTTTCCCTTGCAATATCATAAAATCTGGCAGCTCTGGGTCTGCATGCCCATATGGGCAAAGAATAGGAAGAATAGAAGGCATGCGTTCTCCATGCTGCCACAGTCTCTACTAATCCTTATTACTTCTTAATGCTAAGACATACAGTCAGTTTCCACTTATTATCACATTTGTGTGTGTGTGTGTGTTTTTAAAAATACTCTTCTCTCTGTATGATTTTGTGACCCCTTCCTGACTGCTGTGGGCATTTGAGTTTGGGATCACTGGCTTTTCCTACTGCTACTTCATCTGAAACATAGGTTAGAGTGAAGGGTGGAGGGGATCACAACACCAGAGACAAAGTAGGATGAGGGTAGGGGTTAGCCAAGGATGCCAGCATATTTATTCCATAGTGCAGGGGAGGCCAGCTGATAGTATAGAGCAGTGGTCTCCAAATCTTGATTGTACACCTAATCAGAAAAATAATACTTGCATACGTACCCATCAAAGTAGGAATTATTACCTAAAAATTATATGCACATACTCCTGTTATTTCCAGATGCAATATACTCTCAAGATCATAATTAAAGGACTTCCCTGGTAGCACAGTGGTTAAGAATCTGCCTGCCAATGCAGGGGACACGGGTTCAAGTCCTGGCCCGGGAAGATCCCACACGTCGCGGACCAACTAAGCCTATGTGCCACAACTACTGAGCCTGTGCTCTAGAGCCCACGAGCCACAACTACTGAAGCCCGTGCGCCTCGAGCCTGTGCTCCACAACAAGAGAAGCCACCGCAATGAGAAGCCCGCGCACCGCAATGAAGAGTAGCCCCCACTCACCACTAGAGAAAGCCCGCACGCAGCAACGAAGACCCAACACAGCCAAAAATAAATAAATAAATTTATATATATATAAAAAGATCATAATTAAAGAAGGTTATATGTCCATATTCCAAATAACCTTCATTATAATTTTGGATTTCTGGCCCAACTTTTTGGTTGGCAGATGTAGATTCTTTTTTTTTTTTTTTTTTTTTTTTTTTTTGCGGTATGCGGGCCTATCACTGTTGTGGCCTCTCCCGTTGCGGAGCACAGGCTCCGGACGCGCAGGCTCAATGGCCATGGCTCATAGGCCCAGCTGCTTCGCGGCATGTGGGATCTTCCCGGACCAGGGCACGAACCCATGTCCCCTGAATCGGCAGGCGGACTCTCAACCACTGTGCCACCAGGGAAGACCGCAGATGTAGATTCTTAATGGCATCTTTAATTAGCAGTTTCTTGGCATTATTTAAGTCTCATACATTTTGTGAGGGTTAGTTTAATTGAAACTAGTTAATGCGTTCTGTAAATTCTGTGACATACACATTTCAGCATATGGCAGTGAGCTGAATGGGAATGAACAAGTTGGTTCACCTCTGACAACCCCATCTGAATTGCAGAATTTTATTTCCACCCTTTTCTTAGGATTCCTTTCATTCATCCTGATGGGAGGCCATTTGACAGATGAAGATACCTGTGTTTGTTTAGATTTAAAATTTTAGGTAAAATTAACATAAATAGAATTCTAATACTTCCTGTGGATCAGTGGAACATCCTGTTTGTTTGTCCCCTGGATGACCCACTTTGGGTCTACTGGTAGAGGGGTAGAGCCTTGCTATTCAAGGAGAGGTCCCCAGAACAGCACTGGCATCACCTGGGAGCAAGTTAGAAATCTGACTCTCAGACTGCCCTCTCACACAGACGTAATGAGTCAGAATCTGCATTTTAACAAGAATCCCAGGAGATTTGTATGCATAGAAAAGTTTTAGAAACATTAATTAATGGGACAACCAAGGATCTGTGTGTGTGCGGGAGAGGATGTTAGGGGGCAGGAGGCATGTAGAGGAGATAATAGGATCTCATCATAACCTTTTTAGACACTAGACACAGTAGTGAGGATGTTCAGCCTCTTCCCAGACCCATACTCAGAAGTGTGTCAGTTGACCATACTTCTCAAGACAGTCTACAGATACAGTGCAATCCCTATCAAATTACCAATGGCATTTTTCACAGAACTAGAACAAATAATTTTAAAACTTGTATGGAAACACAAAAAGTCCCTGAATAGCCAAAACAATTTTGAGAAAGAAGAATGGAGCTGGAGGAATCATACTTCCTGACTTCAGACTATACTACAAAGCTGCAGTCATCAAAACAGTATGATAGTGGCACAGAAACAGAGGCATAGATCAATGGAACAGGATAGAAAGCCCAGAAATAAACCCACACACCTATAATCAATTAATCTATGACAAAGGAGGCAAGAATATACAATGGAGAAAAGACAGTCTCTTCAATAAGTGGTGCTGGGAAAACTGGACAGCTCCATACAAAAGAATGAAATTAGAACATTCTCTAATATCATATACAAAAATAAACTCAAAATTGTAAATGTTAGACCGGATACTATAAAACTTCTGAAGGAAAGCATCGGCAGAACACTCTGTGACATAATTCGCAGCAATATCTTTTTGGATCCATCTCCAAGTATAATGGAGATAAAAACAGAAATAAACAAATGGGACCTAATTAAACTTAAAAGCCTTTGCACAGCAAAGGAAACCATAAACAAAAGAAAAATACAACCTACAGAATGGGAGAAAATATTTGCAACTGGTGCTACCGAGAAGGATTAATCTCCAAAATATACAAACAGCTCATACAGCTCAATATAAAAAAAAACCCCAAACTCCATCAGAAAATGGGCAGAAAACCTAAATAGACATTTCTCCAAAGAATACATACAGATGGCCAAAAGGCATATGAAAAGATGTTCAACAACGCTAGAAATGCAAATTAAAACTACAGTGAGATATCACCTCACACCAGTCAGAATGGCCATCATCAAAAAGTCTGCAAATAATAAATGCTGGAGAGGGTGTGGAGAAAAGGGAACCCTCTTGAACTGTTGGTGGGAATGTCAATTGATACAGCCACTGTGGAGAACAGTATGGAGGCTCCTTAAAAAAGTAAAAATAGAACTACCGTATGATCCTTCAATCCAACTCCTGGGCATATATCTGGAGAAAATCATAATTGGGGGAGAATGAATATAGGTATATGCATGGCTGAGTTGCTTTGCTGTGCACCTGAAACTATCACAACATTGTTAATCGGCTATACTCCAATATAAAATAAAAGAATTAAAAAAAAAGATACATGCACCCCAGTGTTCATGGCGGTACTGTTTACAGTAGTCAAGACATGAAAGCAACCTAAATGTCCATCAACAGATGAATGGATAAAGAAGATGTGGTATATATATACAATGGAATACTACTCAGCCATAAAAGGTACGAAATAATGCTGTTTGCAGCAACATGGGTAGGTCTAGAGATTATTATACTAAATGAAGTAAGTCAGAGAAAGACAAATACCATATGATATCACTTACATGTGGAATCTAAAAACATGATACAAATGAACTTATTTACAAAACAAATAGAATCACAGACATAGAAAACAAACTTATTGTTACCAAAGGGGAAAGGTGGGAGGGGAGGGATAAATTAGGAATTTGGGAGTAACATATACACACTCCTATATATAAAATAGGTAAACAACAAGGATCTACTGTATAGCACAGGGAACTCTACTCAATATTTTAGAATAACCTATATGGGAAAAGAGTCTGAAAAGGAATGGATATATGTATATGTATAACTGAATCACTTTGCTGTTCACCTGAAACTAGCCCAACATTGTAAATCAACTGTTCTTCAATTAAAAAATGTAAAAAAAAATTTTAAGAAGTGGGTCAGTTGGAGCTACATAGAACTATGATGAAAAGATTTTTAAAAATCTTCAACTCCTCAACCAACATGAAGATAAAGCAAAAACAATTAAAATCCCAAACAAAAGTTTACTGGAATTTCATGAACTTACAGAGAAAGCATTTGTTTTGGAATCTGGAGTCAGAGGAATCCAGATCCCTCCAAGGGTGTTGTTGTTTGTTGTTGCCAAAGCGTCCACATTTCCCAGCTGCCTGCAATTTATCTGCCTTGTTAGCTGGAGGGCTAATGACCTCAGGAGTACATTTAATGCTTTCTATCTCCCTTGGCTCTTTTCTTTCTTCCTGTCCCTCCAAACTTGAACTCCGTGTTTAAGGCCTTGCCTCCTTTTCCTGAGCAGATTCAAAAAACAAAGGCTTTGCTGTCTCCTACTTTGTTTGGGAATTAGGGCAGTTGGAGACGTGGTAAAGCTCTTGCTTACCCCAGGACACCTAAGCCTTGGACCCGTGGGGCTGCGGGAAAGTCTCCGCTCATCCTTCTGTATGCAGTGTGACCAAAACACATGTCAAACCTGTGAGCGGAGGAGGAGTGGGAAAGATTGGTCAAGTTGTAGAGGGCAGCGGTGAAGGTGGGAATATAGTGGGTGAGTGACTGACCACAGTGGAGGGAAAGTGCAGCACGGAGGGCCTGCTGAGACTGTAAACTATAACTGAATAGCAGCACACATCTCAAATATACTGTAGTTGCTTTGGGGCTTTCACGTACAGAGTAGGATTAATTTAGGGTTGGTAGCTTTGGGTACCCTGGGTGGAGAAACACTGGAAGGTGAAAATAAAGTGCTGGTGAAAGGGAATTAAAATGATAGGACACGTGATCCAGGCTGTGTAGAAAAGAAAATGAAGCCAGGAGGAAAAATACTTTGAGGCACAGTGAGGGCTTCAAGGACAACAAAGTATAGATGAGCTTCAAGGAGTTGAGTTGATCTGAAGTTGTGATCAGAGAGTAGGATGTAGAATTGACGATTTCACAAATGGAAGGTCCCATCTGGGGTCCCAGATTTTTCCTGCACCTCTTCTTCTTTGAATTAAGCTTGGCCTGTCCCCTGGTGAATTTAAGGCAGCAGATGAGATCCATTAACAGATGAAATTGGGTGATGGGAGATTATAACAAGCATACACAGGAGTATGGGGTCAGCGCTGTTTCTTCCAGAGATTCAGGAACCTTGGGGCCTAAGGATTCTGTGACTGGGCCAAACTGTGGGAACAGAACTTCCTGTCACTTGAGATTCAACTTCAGTGACCTGCCTTGTCCATCAAGCATTTATTTCCTAAAAGAGAGAACCTTATTGGGTCGATTTTGTCAATACCCAAACCAAAGTCTTTTGTGCCAAATCTCCTCTGAATGTGGATCTTCCTTATGTTTGGCCAATGTGTAGTTGTCTGCAACTAGGATTGGGTCCAGGGCAATCCTTTGTGGCAGAAAACACTTACAGCAGTTAGTATGCACAGGCCCATTGACTCGTGTTATTCACAACGACCTCACGAAGTAGTTAATGTTATTAACTTCACTTTACACCTGAGGAAACTGAGGCACAGAGAGGTTATATAACTTGCCCATGTGTACATAGCCTGGAAGTGGCAGTGCCAGCTTATCTGGCCGTGGAGTCTATGCTCTCAACTTCTGTATGTGGCTGCGTCTGAAAAGAAATGATTCCAAACATGTTTCTTAAAAGGTGACAGCAGCCTTCACAGTTTCCTCCCACAGCTTGTGCCGGTCTAGCAGATAACTAAGGCTTCTTGTGGTCTCTGTGATGTGGGTCCTTCTCCTCCCCCACTCCCACCCCACACGAAGTCTACAAGAACTGCAGGTGGATCTACTTATCTGGCGGTGACGTAATTTATCATTCAAACTGGGACAGTCTGAGAGTGAATGCGGGCACTGTTAATAGCCATGCTGGCACCACAGGCACAAACTAGGACTGCCCGGGGCAAAGCAGTAGATATGGACACTCTAGTTATATGATATGTATTACATGAGAATTGAAAGAATCCATACGTGGACCCATGATATTTCTGATCTGCCAGAGGAAGACAAAAATTCCAAATCCCAAAAGGCCTGATTGATAATAGGTGCATAATAGATTTTGAATGAATAAATGACTAGGTTTCAGTATGTCCCCAAGATGTGTGGAGGAGGACAGAAATACATCGTCAGGAGCAAGGAATGGTCCGAGCTAGGAAGTGCCAGCGGGCCACTCCTAGCAGTAACTTCTGTCCAGGCACTTTGCAGTTGAACAAGCTATTGACCTAAAGAAATTAGTCAGCAGGCCCAAGGGAAACTTATTAAATCCCATTTTTGCATCTCTCTGTGAGACTGTCATTAAAATATCAGTATTTGGAGGAGAATTTGGGGTCCACTCAGCATTGCCTGCTGTAGAAAACAACCATAAATAGCTAAAAGGAGGAATAATAGGTCTTTGACAAGCCCAAGACCAGGGACTGCAGGCATTTAGAGTTCCTTTGAATTTGCAAAGCAAACATCACTTTACAAAACTGAAGAAACTTGATTCTTGGGAAATTGAAAGAATGTGCTCAAGGTCACAGAGCAGACATGAAGCAAGCAGCTGGTCTCTGGTTCCAAGTCTTTGTTCTTCTCTGTTGGGGGAGGGGGAGGGCTTGGGACACCCCGCTTCCTAGAGCTTCTAGGCCCAGTAGCATTGGGGTTTGGGGGAATGGTTGCAGGATGTGAGAGAGCAAGTGGTTCACGTTGGCACAAAGCATTCTCACCTGAAGACGGTGGTCAGCCCCACCTGCTCTGCTCCTTTGCACTCAGCTGGCTGTACCCAGCCTTAGAGTGAAGACCTCTAATTTGTTCAGGGTGCCTGAGGGCTAGCCACATAATCTGGTATCCCAATTTTATCGGAGTGGTAGAGGGTGGGACTAATGACCGGATCTTAGTGATCCTGGTTAGAGACAGCCTATCCCATCTCGGCATCACACTCCCAGCCTCCCAGGGCTGGACGCCCAAGGAATAGGACAGGAGCAGTGACCTGGCAATTGCCCCAGACAATCATGACCAGTGTCACCTTATAGTCTGGGATAAGGGCCACAGCGTTCTCTAGGTCCATGAGGCTTTTTTTGAGATGGCAGTCAATTTGGAAGGATTTATTATTTATGAAAACGATGGATCTCTAGTTTCACTGGAGTATTTTAGATGGACGTATAGTCTCTGCCCCTCTTACCCAACTGGTCCATTCCCTTTTCTGGTAATGAATCCTCTTTGTGTTTGAAACCTATTTCTTTATAAGGACAAAGTCTATGCAGAAATGAGGCACTTGAGGATTTCAACTAAACTACAATATGGGAAACATCAAATGAGGGTAAGGTTTTAAGTGAGATAAGTGTTGGAAAAACAGTCATTACTGTTCAAACTGAGGATCTGGATATACTTGCACAAAAATAATTTTTTCATTCTCATTCAATTTTTAAAAGTTTGTCTTTTAAGGTAGCCTGTGCTAATCTAGAATTTAAGATTGTAGCACTTGTGACCAAACTTGTTCTTTTCATATTATAGATTAATATTTTTCACCATTATTTTTATTCCAACAGCTGAGTCATATTGGAAACACAATGTAGAACAAGTTCTAAACAAGTTTTTCAAGTGATATAAAACTGTCATTGGCCCTAGACATGATACCTTTTTCTGGAATTATGTGAGAGACTGAGACCACTGAGGCACTGATGCAGGACAGTCCCAGAGGTCCTCACATAAAAGCGAGGCAAGACTTCATCTTATTGCCATGATCATTCATTGTTTCACTCCATCACCCTTGGTCTACTGTTTGTGGGTTCTGATGATGAGTGTCTTTACATTAAAGTGATATGAACACTTAATGGTGAGAGAGGAGTATTTATGATTTCTTTGTTTACTTCCATAAAAAAACATGACTCCTTGGAGAACAAGAGTTTTGGATCATTTGATGGGAAAAACAAATTTACTGCAGAGCTGTGTAAGCAGCTGAGCCAGACACTGGGGTACTGTGATCTGTTGGAGCCTGAGGAAGTTATGAGTTCACCATCAAAGCAGCCCCCTGGAGCTCTGATAGTGTGACCAGAAATTCCAGAGACCTTCCTTCAAAATCTTTTTCTGTCTTCCTGTTTCTGGATTCTACAGAGCCCTCTTTGAAAGTGGACAATAAATAGGCAGGTTCCCAGAGTGTTTAATTTATAGACAGGGAATACCAGTAGTTTAAAAGAGGCTATGCTAAAATGATTCTAATTGTGTTGATAGTAAACTAACTCTCTCCTGAGAGCCCTTTTGGCAAAGAGAAGTCTTCTCTGATGACAGCTTTGGCGGGGGGAGGGCCCCATTGGAATATGGTTGGACTTGAGCGTTGTTAAAAACACCTTGACTTGGGGCTTCCCTGGTGGCGCAGTGGTTGAGAGTCCGCCTGCAGATGCAGGGGACACGGGTTCGTGCCCCGGTCCGGGAAGATCCCACATGTCGCGGAGCGGCTGGGTGTGTGAGCCATGGCCGCTGAGCCTGCGCATCTGGAGCCTGCGCTCTGCAACGGGAGAGGCCACAACACTGAGAGGTGAGCCTGCGCGTCCGGAGCCTGCGCTCTGCAACGGGAGAGGCCACAACACTGAGAGGCCTGCGTACTGCAAAAAAACCCCACAAACACCTTGACTTGAATCCACTAAAGGCTTGTGATTATCAGACCCACTCATTACATGTCTGAACAAATGAAGGATAAGCTGTGTTCAAGGTGTGAGAACTGTACTCTGTTTTATTGCTGTACTAACCAAATTGGCAAAGCTCTGAACTTTCATTTAGGGGAAAATGGAATTTATCTGAAATTCTTTCTTTGAAGTATAGAGTGTAGTATCATTAAATAGTATAAGATGAATGTTACTCTGTGAAAATAGGTTGTTTCACAAACTATTTCACTTCCATCGTCTTAAGCAGAAAAATAAAAACAATAAACATGCTTTCAAATTTTAGATGGGAAGTAAAGTATCGTATATTTTAAAAAATTCTAATAATTTAAAACTTTGTTTTTTTTTTTTTTTTTTTTTTTTTTTTTGTGGTATGCGGGCCTCCCTCTGCTGTGGCCTCTCCCGTTGCGGAGCACAGGCTCCGGACACGCAGGCTCAGCGGCCATGGCTCACGGGCCCAGCCGCTCCGCGGCATGCGGGATCCTCCCAGACCGGGGCGCGAACCCGGTTCCCCTGCATCGGCAGGCGGACGCGCAACCACTGCGCCACCAGGGAAGCCCTAATAATTTAAAACTTTAAAAAATATTCAGGACACTGTCATAGATAAAAAATAAAAATATATAGATTTTCCAAGAGCACCGGTCATAATTATTTTGATCTTTGCCCTATCTGATCTCTGGACAAATAGCAAAGCATCCTCTTTCTTTCAAAATCTCTCTCCCTTAACAAACCATAACATAGAACCGAAAATGCACATAACAGTAGTTCTGTGCTTAGGAGAATTTTTATATCTCTCAATTAAAAATATGAAATAGTAGAAGGTTTTGTTTTATCATATTTAAAATAAATGTTCATTGCTGCTACCGATTAAAAATTCCTTGCAGTTCCATTTCAGCACCACGGATAGCACCACATGGTGCTGCTTCCCCCTCCCCAATTTTAGTCACTCCATCTCTGGCCTGACAAGGCGGTCTAGGGACGACTGTGACACCATAAATAGTACTTATGCTTGGCGTTACAGTGAAATCACCTGAGGAATATCCCAGTGTCCATTCCCCACCACTCTGACCAGTTAAATCAGACTATCTGGGGTGGGTCCCAAGCATTAATTGTACTTCTTAAAGCTTTCTGGCCTTAAAACCAGTAACAACTGGTAATTTCTAGGGGATGGGGCGGCTCTCTTCTAAAATTGAGATTCTCAGACTTAATTGCCCCTTAGAATTACCCAGGTAACTTAAAAAAAAATCATTACCTGGGCTTGTCCCTAGACATTGTAACTCAGGTGGCCCGAGTTGGGGCACAGACATTGCTAGTTTTAAAAAGCAAAAACAAAAACAAACAAACAAACAAAAACACCATTCCAGGTGATTCTAATTAACAAGGGTTGCTTAACAGTACTCTAAAGTAAGTGGAAAGTTTAGGCGACTTTGATATTTCAGTGGGAGCCCCACATTCTAGAAGGAAGCAATGTCTAGTTTTTATGACATTGAACTTGAAGTTGAGAAACTTGGATTCTAGCCAGATTTGAAATCAAAGGGGACCCCAACAGCTACTTTCTGTACCTTGCCTGGGCCAAAGCCCCAACCCTAAATGTGGACCAACAGCATGAAGTGTGAAATCATCACCTTCTCGCAACTTGTCACAAACATTATGTTTTGTCTCTAGCTGAGACTGGTGATTTCAAACTATCCTCTAGAGAAGTTGAAGTTTCCTTAGTAACCTTATTTACTTTACCCCCAGTGGGGCATGTGTCTGGCGGATTCATGCTTCTGCAGTAAGTTAGGAGTGTGTGGCAGACGTCAGTTAGTGTTCACCAAATAGTTTTCGTGCCCCTCTGTGCTTTCCCTCCTCCCTTGCTGTTATATCAGAGCCATGTGCTTTGAACAGAGAGTCTCTTCTGGGGCAATGCAGGTAAGAGCCTACGTGCTCTTCTTCTCTTCCTTTGCTGCCTCAAGGTTGGATGGACCATTTTTGCAGAGAGCATAGCTTCAACATGGAGGAGGGCTGCCTGCCTATGTGAGATTGAGTGTAAATCAAAAAGCTACTGAGATTATATATCAGAGCTTGTCCGATGTGACAGCTACTGTTAATTGCACGTAATGAGATTCTCAAAGATTCGTGAATATTCCTGAGAGTGTCAGCTGATGGGAATCCGTATGTTACCACCCATTACGAAGTGAGAGGAGAATACATATGTACATGAATCCTTATGTTCCCATCTATTCAAATTAAGAGAAAAAACCGTAGATACAATGTATGGATTCCAGGTTGTGTAAATGTTTTTTCTTCTATTATTCTTATCAGTAGTTCTGTGCACATTTAACCACCTTTCCAAATTTGTGGCAACCTGGAAGAGAACCTCTTCATGTCACCTGGAATTACCAAACAAGTTCTTTCGTTCAGAAGTAAGGCACAGAAAATCGTGATTTCTTTCAACCTTGCTTTGCCTTTTTCTTCACACCTTAAATACCCATAAGGTCAAGTATATCATTCTGTTGTTTTTACACCAAACCCTTGTTTATATTCAGTGCTAACTTGCTCCCCTGTGTTTCTTGCAGGTCCACTCTTTTGCTAAGCTGATTGTGTGCTGCGTTCCCTTCTTCCCCGAGGTAGAGCTATAGGATGCCAACCCCCAAATTTCCCCCAACCTCTGGTCTAGTGACCACAGAGAAGCAGACACAGGTTAAAACAAACAAACAAATGGCGGTACCTAAAGGGTACAAGAAGTCCAGTTGTTTTTGGCCACTGACTGTCTTGAGCTATGGTGGTTCTCCACCTGACGTCAAGCATCCAAGTCTCTTAGAGGTTTTTTTTTTTGTTTGTTTTGTTTTGTTTTTGTTTTTGTTTTTGTTTTTTTTGCTGTACGCAGGCCTCTCACTGTTGTGGCCTCTCCCGTTGCGGAGCACAGGCTCCGCACACGCAGGCTCAGCGGCCATGGCTCACGGGCCCAGTGGCTCCGCGGCATGTGGGGTCTTCCCGGACCGGGGCACGAACCCGTATCCCCTGCATCAGCAGGCGGATTCTCAACCACTGCGCCACCAGGGAAGCCCTCTCTTAGAGGTTTTGATGAAAGATCTTTCTCATTCTACTGTTCATCCCTTGCCTTCCCTCCTTCCCACTTCACTCCCTCACAGAGTCTGCAAATGCCCTGGGAAGTGGAGCCAGCTTACTGGCATTCAACCCCTTGAGCATAGGTTGATTATATCCCAGTGGAAGCTGAAACCTAGATCTTCACTATAAATGCTCCCCTCTCCTGCATCCCCAACATGCTTTATACAGAAAGATTCAACCTAGATTGTTCTCTGGAAGTTTTCAAGGTTTGAGAAAAGTAATTTTCAAGCAGGGTATTAAAGTAACCTATAATCTAATTTTAGCTGAAATAACATTACTAAATATTACTAAGTATTCATTTAGCACTAACTGTGTTGTGGGCTTATTATTCATGGCTTATACCTTCAGTTCCTAATCACTTATAGACCTGTGCTAGTCTACCTGCAATATTATCTCCATGAGCCACCAGTGGAACATTTAGCAAATTATTGCTATAGCTCATTAAATTATGACCCCAAACATTCAGAAGCATCCTGTATTCACCCTTCTAATTGGACCTGGCCTGACCTCGTTTTTAAAATGTACAGAGTCCCCAGGAGACATACAGGCAGCAGATTTTTGCAAGATTTGCAAGGCACTGGATGCCTTTTAGGCTAATTTACTGCTTTAAAATATTTAGTTTCTCTGATAGACTCCATTACCTTGGCTAATTCAAACCAATTTGATTTTTTATTTGTAGCTAGTTAATTTCCATTTTTAATTACAGATTGTGATTCTAACATAAATATTTTTAAAAACCGTAGGTCACAGGTCACAGATCAGTTTATTGCATATTGAAGCAAAGCTGCCTCTTGTAAGGTATCTTTTAGAATGTCCTTGGAACTAGTGTCTCATTGCATAGTCTGTAGAACTAAGAAGTATATATTTGTTTTCATTTTATGAAAGAAAGAGAGGGGGAAAGAGAGAAATGTCCGAAAGGTAAGACTAATCCAAGACAGAAGGAAGATGTAAGATTTGTCTGAATTTTTTTGGATATTATTTCCCAGTCTAAATACTTCTACAGACACATTTTATAATCTCTCCTCCCTCCAAGTTAGGTCTCTATTTCTTCTGCTGATATTTTTTTCTTGTGAAACATTTGTTGTCACTGTGACTGTTCCTTTTTCAATTCCTTATCGCTCACTGGCCAAAAAATCACTAACTGCCATTGAAGACCAACTGTAGTTTTCCAAATGACCTGGTTTTTCTGCTTAACCTTCTGAGTTGTCATAGGCTTTCCAGTTCACGCTGCTCAGGGCTTCCCCCAAGTCCTTTGATCTCAGCGGCCTCTTTGAATTGCTCCAATACCAACATTCCCACAGTGTAAATATGCTCCTAGTGAAGACAGATTCTCCTATAATGTGACACCCTACCATCAAAGGCAAGGACTCCTGACTTTCTTCAGTCCATCTGTGACCCTCCTCCAGCTCCTGAAGGAGAGGACCAATGACTATTTTCTTGGTTTGTGTATAAATACAGGCCTCAGACTCACTGAATTCAAATTCTCAGGATGAAGGTTTAGTTTCAGGTTACATAAAATGCACATTTTACTTCTTCATATTCTCATCCTCCAGAAACTGGCATGTTATAGGAACACCAGAATGATTACATGAATGAATGATGGAACTGAAAAGCAAAAGAGTTGAAGGAAAACAGTTCTATATTTTAATACTTCTATGTCTTTTCCCACCTATGAATTGACATAATGCTTACCATTTACTCAAATGACTACACGGGGTCTTCCCGGACCGGGGCACGAACCCGTATCCCCTGCATCAGCAGGCGGATTCTCAACCACTGCGCCACCAGGGAAGCCCTCTCTTAGAGGTTTTGATGAAAGATCTTTCTCATTCTACTGTTCATCCCTTGCCTTCCCTCCTTCCCACTTCACTCCCTCACAGAGTCTGCAAATGCCCTGGGAAGTGGAGCCAGCTTACTGGCATTCAACCCCTTGAGCATAGGTTGATTATATCCCAGTGGAAGCTGAAACCTAGATCTTCACTATAAATGCTCCCCTCTCCTGCATCCCCAACATGCTTTATACAGAAAGATTCAACCTAGATTGTTCTCTGGAAGTTTTCAAGGTTTGAGAAAAGTAATTTTCAAGCAGGGTATTAAAGTAACCTATAATCTAATTTTAGCTGAAATAACATTACTAAATATTACTAAGTATTCATTTAGCACTAACTGTGTTGTGGGCTTATTATTCATGGCTTATACCTTCAGTTCCTAATCACTTATAGACCTGTGCTAGTCTACCTGCAATATTATCTCCATGAGCCACCAGTGGAACATTTAGCAAATTATTGCTATAGCTCATTAAATTATGACCCCAAACATTCAGAAGCATCCTGTATTCACCCTTCTAATTGGACCTGGCCTGACCTCGTTTTTAAAATGTACAGAGTCCCCAGGAGACATACAGGCAGCAGATTTTTGCAAGATTTGCAAGGCACTGGATGCCTTTTAGGCTAATTTACTGCTTTAAAATATTTAGTTTCTCTGATAGACTCCATTACCTTGGCTAATTCAAACCAATTTGATTTTTTATTTGTAGCTAGTTAATTTCCATTTTTAATTACAGATTGTGATTCTAACATAAATATTTTTAAAAACCGTAGGTCACAGGTCACAGATCAGTTTATTGCATATTGAAGCAAAGCTGCCTCTTGTAAGGTATCTTTTAGAATGTCCTTGGAACTAGTGTCTCATTGCATAGTCTGTAGAACTAAGAAGTATATATTTGTTTTCATTTTATGAAAGAAAGAGAGGGGGAAAGAGAGAAATGTCCGAAAGGTAAGACTAATCCAAGACAGAAGGAAGATGTAAGATTTGTCTGAATTTTTTTGGATATTATTTCCCAGTCTAAATACTTCTACAGACACATTTTATAATCTCTCCTCCCTCCAAGTTAGGTCTCTATTTCTTCTGCTGATATTTTTTTCTTGTGAAACATTTGTTGTCACTGTGACTGTTCCTTTTTCAATTCCTTATCGCTCACTGGCCAAAAAATCACTAACTGCCATTGAAGACCAACTGTAGTTTTCCAAATGACCTGGTTTTTCTGCTTAACCTTCTGAGTTGTCATAGGCTTTCCAGTTCACGCTGCTCAGGGCTTCCCCCAAGTCCTTTGATCTCAGCGGCCTCTTTGAATTGCTCCAATACCAACATTCCCACAGTGTAAATATGCTCCTAGTGAAGACAGATTCTCCTATAATGTGACACCCTACCATCAAAGGCAAGGACTCCTGACTTTCTTCAGTCCATCTGTGACCCTCCTCCAGCTCCTGAAGGAGAGGACCAATGACTATTTTCTTGGTTTGTGTATAAATACAGGCCTCAGACTCACTGAATTCAAATTCTCAGGATGAAGGTTTAGTTTCAGGTTACATAAAATGCACATTTTACTTCTTCATATTCTCATCCTCCAGAAACTGGCATGTTATAGGAACACCAGAATGATTACATGAATGAATGATGGAACTGAAAAGCAAAAGAGTTGAAGGAAAACAGTTCTATATTTTAATACTTCTATGTCTTTTCCCACCTATGAATTGACATAATGCTTACCATTTACTCAAATGACTACACTGTTGAGGATAAATGGCAAAATAAGTATTTTTCCTCCTTTGACTATTAACTGCTTATAACACGTAAGCAGCACAGACTGGCCTTTGCCCTGTGCTGTATTTTGTGGCCTGATCTCTACACCCCAGTGTCTGCCTAGTCTCCCAGTCTTTCTCTCTAGCTTTGGTTTCACTTTTTTTTTTTTTTGCGGTACGCGGGCCTCTCACTGTTGTGGCCCCTCCCGTTGTGGAGCACAGGCTCCGGACGTGCAGGTTCAGCGGCCATGGCTCACGGGTCCAGCCGCTCCGCGGTATGTGGGATCTTCCCGGACCGGGGCACGAACCTGTGTCCCCTGCATTGGCAGGCGGACTCTCAACCACTGCGCCACCAGGGAAGCCCTATCTTGCATTCTTTAATCATGTGTTTGAGTTATGTTAGCTATGCCGAGACCTGGGCTAGGAGCTGTGGATGAAGTGATAAACGAGAAAAATGATGCTGTTTCCTCAAGGAGTTTCCAGTCCAGCCTTTCCTCTGTCTTTCTCCTCTTCCTCCCCTTCTTCTTTCTTTTATTATCTGGAATCTTTTAGGCCCCAAATATGAAAGTCAATAAGTATCAGTTTAGACCAAGACATGGTAAAAGTCATCACAGCGCTTGCTGGCCACAGTTTGAATACTTTAACTCTGAAAACTGCCCCCCAAAAACATACTTTTTAAAACCTGTGGGGGAGAAATGGTGATAAGTCAGAACTAATTGTAATTGTTTCTAGCACTTGTCTCATTTTGCGTGCTCTCAGACTGAGAATGAATTCATGATTCAAGTTCACTCCAGGAAGAAAGTTAAAACTAGTTCTTTATGAGGAGTTCATAACAGAGGAAGCTTATAAGAGTCACAGTTCTCCTAAAAAGCTTTATGGCTATAGAGTACCTTACATCTGTCATGCAGAGAACTTGGAACATGAACCATGTTTGCTACAGTTTGCATTTTTGTAAATATGGAAATTGAAAATTGGAGAAGGTTAATAATCTTGTTTTCTAAAAACGAGTAGGTAAAATGTAAGTATAGGAACACTGCATTTCAAATCAATGTTACCTCTGGGTTTGCATTAACAGATTAAGATCTGTAATGTATTTCTACGTGCGGCCTTGTTTGGCAGGATCAGCTCTAACGAAAACATATATGGTACATTGGGGAACAAACACCTGGTCCTGGCACATGGCTTGTATTTTCAGTTACTTTACATGAAGGTCATTCCAAGGGTGACATTTGCTGGGAAAACAGACAGTGCTCTAGGGCTCTGGACGAGGGTGTAAGATAAATACAAGTAATTTTTTAAACATGAGCAAAGTATTTGAGATTTGCAGTTCACTCTCCCAGGATTCCAATTGTAGCCACAGTTGAAAAGCAGAGAGATATACTAGTCAGTTGTTTAGTTAGTTATAAATTAACTATGCTAGGACCCCAAATGTATTATGTTCTGAGAGCAAAGAAGACAGTTTTTAAAAGGGTGGGAGTAGGTTAAACGTCCAAATATTACTTAAAACTCTGGGACTTAGAGTTGTATTGTCATTCCTGGTGATGAGAGTAAGAACTTACACTATTGAGTGGACGTTTTGAAGCCCTTTGAACTTTTCTTGGTTGGGTTATTTGTTTGTTCTTTAACGATTAATTTGAGTATTTTCACGCACTGCTGATGAGATATGTTGACTGGCATATCCACTCTGGAGGGCAGTTTTGTGGTGTCTATCAACGTTTCAGAAGCACAGGCAATTTTTTGACTTCAGGTCTACCTTTGAGAAGCACTTCCATATGTGGACAAGGATTCATGCACAACTGGGTTTTTCAGCCTTAGCACTACTGATATTTTGGGCCAGATGATTGTTTGTTTTGGGAGGCTGTCCTGTGCATTGTAGGATGTTTAGCAGCATAGCTGGCCTCTACCCACTAGATGCCAGTGGCAACCCCGGTTGTGACAACCAAAAATGTGTCCAGACATTGCCAAATGTGCCCAGGGGAGCAAAATTGCTTCCTGTTGAGAGCCACTGATGTTTAAGAATGCTACTGGGGCACTTTCTTTGTAATGTCAGATGAACAGCAAATATCCTAAATGCTCATCTCTTAAAACAGAACCATTCAATAGAAATATAATGTGAGCCACATAAGTAATTTTATGTTTTCTAATGATTGCATTAATAAAAGTAAAAACAGGTGAAATTGATTTTAATGTTATATTTTATTTGATCCAATATATCCAACATATTTTCCTTTCAACATACAATTAAGATTAAAAAATTATTAACAAGATAACATATATTTTTTCTTAGTAAGTATTCAAAATCTGGCATGTATTTTGTACTTACGGCACATCTCAGCTCATACCAGCTTCACTCAAGTATTCGATAGCCACCTGTAGCTAGTGGCTACCATATTGGATGGCATGGATTTAGAGGAATGGCTTCTAAAAATAACTATGCTATGTTCCTACTGTGCACCAGTTACAAATAATGAGGCTGAGAAGTACCACATGGAAAGAGCTCAAAGGCATATTATTAAGTGAAAACATAGCAGCAGAATAATACGTGTGGTATGACACACGTTAAAAATTATTTTGAGGGACTTCCCTGGTGGCGCGGTGGTTAAGAATCTGCCTGCCAATGCAGGGGACACGGGTTCAAGCCCTGGTCCGGGAAGATCCCACATGCTGCGGAGCAACTAAGCCCGTGCACCACAACTACTGAGCCTGCACTCTAGAGCCCGTGCTCCACAGCAAAGAGCAGCCACCGCAGTGAGAAGCCCGTTCACCGTGGCGAAGAGTAGCCCCCTGCTTGCCGCAACTAGAGAAAGCCCGCGTGCAGTGACGAAGACCCAACACAGCCAAAAAGAAAGAAATAAATTAATTTTAAAAATTATTTTGAAAAGTGAAATGTACATGTATTTTCATATATATGTATATTCACTAATATATCTGTGAAAATACGTATGTATGCAAATAAATAGAAAGAGTTCTGGAAGAACACCCATCATGGAGAAGGGACTGGGGTTTTGGGGGAGGAGCAGTGGAGGTGGCCAAGGCAGCATTTAGCTGTAATATTTTAACTTTTTAAACAAGGAAAGATATATTCATGTATGATATATTCGTGTATAACTTGCGTACTAATGAGGCTTTGAAAAGAGCTCATTAGGTCTAACCATCCTGACAGCCTCTGCGTGTCAGTGGTTTTCAACCTGGTCTGTACCTTAGAATCAGCAGGGGGGCTTTCTAAAAATATCCTGCCTGGACCCCACCTTGCACCAATCTTCTATCTTAAACTCTTCAGATGATTCCAAAGTGTGGCCAGGATTGAGAACCACAATCCTGGCTTTTGAAGGTGTGTCCTTCAAACAATTATCTGTGGGCATTTCTCGAGAAAAGAGTTTGATAAGGATCTGATGGAAGGTACTTTGAGGCATATTGTCTGGTGAGCGTTTTCTGTTGTTGAAAAAGGGAAGATCCATATTTTAAAGATAAACAGATCAAATGAGCTGAGGGATGGGTTTAACATTGTTTTGTGAAAATTGTACTTCCTGACAAGACTCTTCCTAATCCATGGCCATCTAACTTCAAGTCAAGTTTTGCCAAGAGTCTGTAAAAGTAGCGCTGGTCTTTCTTTAAAGCAATTCTACATGAACTCTAACAAACGAACATATATAGTGGCAAGACCCAAAGTTGCACTCCGTAGAAAATTGTCTAATAGGTAGTTCACAAAAGAAAGGATTATATAGACTTTAAAAAATTATTTATTTCGATTCTTGAGCGTATCATCACCATTTGAAAATAGGAGATTAACCATCCTTGGTATTTAGAAAGTACCACTTCAGTTGGATTGATAGGAAAAATCTCGTTAAAAATTTTTTTTCCTGTTGCTGTGTTCTTCCTGAGTACATGACAATTACAATGTCAGTGCCAGCCAGGGTGAAGCCAGTGTAATTTCATTTGACAAGATAAGCCCCTCTGAGAATCAGGCTTATTTTACACTTGATCCAGGGTCAATATTGGTTTGGGATGCAGTTCTTATATATTTCTCCGTCATTGGCCTCCTCTGCACTTAGAAATGAAACAGATCAATGTCTGGTAAGACTTAGAGCCATTATCTGTCTGTTCCGAAGCTTTGAAAATACCCAGAAATTGACTGACTTACTGAATGCTCCATTCATTTGTCCTGGGGTTTAAAGGAGCACACTCTTGTCACCATGGAAACAGACTCACATTCTAAGGAAACTGATTCAGAACCTCCCTCCTAATGATAATATATAGCATGAGCTCTGAAGAGAATAAAGGATCTACATTAGATTCCATTGTTGAGATGATGGTGTCCCCTTGATTCACAAATCTCTTCCTTGTTTGGTTTTAGTCCCTAGGTTGACATTTGCGGGGCAATAGTATCTGGTGAGAGTTTGATACTTTAATCCCTTGCCACTGAGCAACTGCATTTGTGTGAACAACCCAGATGTCTGATTGGTTTCATACCGACTCTGAGGTTGGTGGGCATTTGATAACAGCTACCAATGTTTGCTCCCAGAAGCCTAGTAATCTGGTATTGGGCTCTAACGCTGGCTGGGGCTGGAATAAACTAGTTAAGACCTATAGGAGACCCCATGATCTGAAAATGGTCGATTTAGGAAAAAGGCTACTTAAAGTGACCCTAATTAGAATGGGTCCCAATATTTTATACTAAATACTGGGGGTAGGGGTGGCGTAATTGGAATTTCATTTTGAAAAATAAAACAAAAATTATAAACATAAAGTTATTTGATCTTACAATTTAAAAACTTAGCTTTTGATGTCAAGAATGGTTGTAAATATAGGTTGACTCAAGCATGAAACAGGTATGCCATTTTTTTTTTTTTTTTTTTTTTTTCGGTATGCGGGCCTCTCACTGTTGTGGCCTCTCCCGTTGCAAAGCGCAGGCTCCGGACGCGCAGGCTCAGCGGCCATGGCTCACGGGCCCAGCCACTCTGCGGCATGTGGGATCTTCCCGGACCAGGGCACGAAACCATGTCCCCTGCATCAGCAGGCGGATTCTCAGCCACTGCGCCACCAGGGAAGCCCAAGTATGCCATTTAAAAAAATATTTATATGCACAGCACACTGTCATAAGCATGTGTAGATTTTGATACCACCTCTCAACTCACCACCTACCCCATAGACACAAGTATGGTATTAAAAAAACTTTTTTTTTTATTGAACTATAGTTGACTTACAGTGCTGTGCCAATCTCTGCTGTACAGCAGAGTGACTCTGTTATATGCATATAGACATTCTTTTTTTTTAATATTCTTTCCCATTTTGGTTTATCACGGGATATTGAATATAGTTCCCTGTGCTATACAGTAGGACCTTGTTGTTTAAATATGGTATTTTTTGTTGTAAAATTTCCAGCAGAACTTGGTAGCTAATGGGTGTGTTCCGGCACTTGGGACTTTTGCCAGATGCTACTGTTTGAATGTTTCAATCATTCAAACCACTCCCTCTTCACTACCTCAGTAGGTTCCAGCCTCCCTTTTTCCTGTTACTTTCTACTTCCTAGAATAAATGCCTTACTCTAGCTTCATGGCTCCCTTCTTTGCCCTCCTCCTCCCTCATATGTGATAATTCTTTTGGATTCTGTCCCTTCATTTGTGTTCAAGTAGCTTCCTTGCTCCTGGTCCTCATTCCTTACTCACTTTAGGTGCTCCGTCCTTGTTAGGACTATCCAGACTCTACTCTTTCTTTCTCCCTAGACTTTCCGTAGCATTTATCTGTTCCATTCAATGTGGCACTTAATCACACACTACTTTCTAAATTTATTTAAATGATGTGTTATATGCTTTGCCTACTCACACAGTGTCCTTGAGAGAAGGGATGGTGTATCTTCAGGACCCTAGCACAAAGCCATTCACACTATTGGATCTCAAGATCCTTTTCTCGGAGTTTGTTCAATTATTTGAACTCAGTGGTTTCTGAGTTTTCTGAATACATAGTGTTAGCCTATGATTTTACTTTTTTACAACTGCTGAAGTTTTCTAACGAAATCCCATAAGCAGCTCTTCCAGAAACATCTACAGACTCATAGGATGTTAGAGGGAATTATTTCTAAATACATATATGGGTAATTCATGTGGCTAAAATCTTGACTGTGGGTTGAAAATGTCCTAGTTCATCAAGCTTTGAAATCCTCCAAAGGAAGTCAATAATATTGGGTTGGCCAAAAGGTATGTACCCAATACATCGTTTGAGCTTTATCCCAAAGTGAAGGATGAAGCAGTGCAAAAGAGGAGAGATTTCCTAAGAAAGAAAGACCCCTCTGTAAGGGCCACCCCCCCCCTTTTTTTTTTTTTTTCTTTTGCGGTACGCGGGCCTCTCACTGTTGTGGCCTCTCCCGTTGTGGGGCGCAGGCTCCGGACGCGCAGGCTCAGCGGCCATGGCTCACGGGCCTTTTGCGGTACGCGAGCCTCTCACTGTTGTGGCCTCTCCCGTTGTGGGGCGCAGGCTCAGCGGCCATGGCTCACGGGCCCAGCCGCTCCGCGGCATGTGGGATCTTCCCGGACCGGGGCACGAACCCGTGTCCCCTGCATCGGCAGGCGGACTCTCAACCACTGCGCCACCAGGGAAGCCCTGTAAGGCCCCTTTTGACTCGTAGAAACTAGGCAACAGGAAAATAAGATATAGATTTGATGTTTGTTAGTGTAGTAATAAGTTAGCTAGCTGAAGGAAAAGGGAATCACATCCTAGCTTCCTGAGTTTTGTGCTAAGTATTGACTTAAGTGTTAGGAAACACTTATTATAAAACATATTTTTAAAAATTGAAGTGTAGTTGATTTACAATATTATATTAGTTTCAGCTGTACATCGTAATGATTCAATATTTTTAGAAAAATATGGAATACTTCACGAATTTGAGTGTCATCCTGCTAATCTTCCCTGTATTGTCCCAATTTTAGTATATGTGCTGCCAAAGTGAGCACCACAAGTTTTTATTGTGATAAAATATATATAACAAAATTTACTAAACCATTTTAAGATGTACAACTCAGTCATTAAGTACATTTACAATATTGGGCAACCATCACCACTATCCATTTACAGAACTTTTTCATCATCCCAAAGAGAAAGTCTGTACCCATTAAACAATAACTCTCCATTCCTCTTAACCCAGCTCCTGGAAACATTTATTCTACATTCTGTTTCTATGAATTTGCTATTCTAGCTAGGTACCTTGTATAAGTGGAATCATATAATATTTTCCCTTTTGTGTTTGACCTATTTCACTTGGCATAATGTTTTTAAGGTTCATCCGTGTTGCAGCATGTATCAAAATTGCCTGCCTTTTTTAGGCTGAATAATATTCCATTGTTTGGAGATACCACATTTTGTTTATCCCTTCCTCTGTTGATGGGTGAACATTTGTTAAACTGCGAAATATTGGTATCACTTGCTTGGCATGTTATAGTGTTTTTTCTGATTCACCCTCACCCTTCCCCCATTTTAAAAGATTTCTTATCTCTGGCCTCTACAGAGGGATTTCTGTATCGCAGTAAACAAGTTTGTTCAACTAGTCTGGGAAGGTATTTTGACCCAACAGAGAGGGATGGATGAGACCTGGTGTGATCAGCTTAACCACGCCCCATCCTTATTGTCAGCCCTGCATGGAGGTGCCTTTAGAGACCTAGAGGAAACAATGCCATATATTATAATGGGTACAGAGTGACACTTGTGAAGTTGTTTAAATCTTTGTGTAAAAGCTCTGAAAAAATTCTGATCTAAGTTTGTATTTGTGAAAGCTTTGAGAAGGAAGACTAAACATTTGAGAATTATCATTCTGGCTGAGGCACAGCTCTCTGGAGTAATACGAGTTGAGGCTCAGAGGAATTTGTGGAGTCATAGCCAAGAATCACAAGAGATAGTATTTCTTCTGGTTCATGTGCAAGTGGTGAGAGCAACAGACTTTAAATCAGGCTCAAAGATAAGAGAAAGAACAAAGGCAGGCAGCACCGGACAAGAGCCAGGTGTTCAGCTCTACCTGCTCAGACGCTCGGGGGAGGGTTTCCATTTTCACTAAGAGATACAGCATGGGGTTAGAGGCTGTGAAGTTGCTGCTTTAGAGTACAGAGGAAAACAAAGGTAGTGAGTGTCTGAATTCTGTTTTTTTGTAGGCTTCTTCTGCCTTTCTATAGGAGGTAGGCCCCAGTCTCCATCCCCACCCCAGCCTTTTATGGGAAAAGCAGCAAGCAGTGACACCTGGGTCCAAGGTCTCCTCATCGACGCTGAGTGGACAACCTCACCTGGCTTCTACCACTCCCTACACGCACTTTCTAGACATGATTTTGCTGTAATTAGGTTTAGACATACTATCTGGGAACTCCATAAACCCCCTGGAAGGCCTGCTTAGCTGTGTCCCTTGAGATATCTGAGCAGCTGGGTGCAGAGTCAAAGTCTATTACTTAAAACTGGAAATGCTTTAAAATAATGAGTTTTGAAAACATATCTACATTTCCTCATTTTTATTATGCAACATTTTAAAAAATAAAAACATCAAAGCCATGGTATAATGAACTCCCCTTCTCGTCTATCTAAATTCAATAATTTAAAACATTTTGTTATATTTATCTATCTACCTATCTATATCTATTCCATTTTGCTGAACCATTTGAAAGTTAGTTGCAGACATCATGGCATGGCATTTCTACTGATTCTTAATTAAAAACGTTCTACAAAAACAAAACACCATGATCACACCTGAGAGTATTAATAACACTTCCATACTATGAACTATACAATCTAGGTTGAAATACTCTTAATTTTCTTAAGAATAATAAAAAAAATTAGTTTCCTAACAGAAGCCTCAGCGATTGGGAAACCTAGACAGATTTCAGAGGCTGAGGAATGATGTGGTGCCATGTGGAAACTATGAGACTTGGAGTCGGAGTCCTATGTTGTGGTTCTAAATCGTTATAAGGCGTCAGGGAAGGCATTTAGCTTTCTGAGCTCATTGGCAAAATGAGGGGGTTGGGTAGAATAATCCCTAAGGTCCCTCTGATTCCCCCCTTAAATATGTGATTATTAATTGCTAATGTAAAAATATTGTGCAAATGATACCCTGGGTTTTTGGAGAATATGTCTTTTTCCCTCTTCATTCTTGAATAGGGATTGTCTAGTTGAGTGATGAAAATGAAAGGTAGCCTGCCTTTCTGTGGTGCCATTTTCTCCTATGAAATAATTATCTATTAACCACTGCACCTCTTGTTCCACTGGAGGAAGAACAGTTTTAAACTTGGCTGACTTCTTTGTATCATTTATTCCAGGCCTGCTCTTGTTTTTCCACCATACTTTTGGTTAGTCATTGAAAAGATGGTTTCATCCCCTGCCAGAAAGGCTCCCTAATGTGGGCCATTCATATTCCCTGCTAACCAATGTTTTGTTCTTAATGAAACATTGTTTGAGTCATTATGGAGTGAGAGTGCTCAGCAAAATGTCTGTACTTGGCCCTGGTCCATGAAAACACTGGGAAGACCAAGGTGGTCTTCTCTGACTTCACTGTGATTTTATTGATACACATCGGGTTCTGGTTATTTTCCCAGTGGGCCAGAACTATTATACTCTCGGCTATAATAAGTCTGGGAGTTGTGGCTGGTTCTCTCAACTCACATAGTCCCACTGAGTCAGTTGCTTCTTTTTCTGTTTCTATCATCCCTTTTTTCTCTTTCTCTCCCTTCTCCTTTCTTTCTCATTCACTTCTTCATTCGTTCATTTCTTCAGTATATGCATGTATTGCGTGCCTCCTCACCCTCAGACACAGGGAAGGGGCTGCGGGGAAGGGGCATCCCTATCCTGTTGGTTTATTTCTACGTTGGCTGTAACCCATGTCAAAATGAAGGGCTGTTAAAGGGTCATGGCCTTGAAGACCCTGCTTGATTCCCATAATGAAAAAGAAGAGGGACCTGTGGAATGCGTGTGCAGCGTGTTAGTTACTTAGGAGGCAATTTCCACCCAAGCTTCTGATTTGAGAAACCTGGGACTGGTTAGGAGCAAGAAGGTGGGGAGCTCAGCGCACACGGTGGTGACCTGCCTGGGCTGCAAGAAAGAGGAAGGCTGGTTCTCTGGGATTTGCTAACACAAATGCAGACGCATTGTGATGTTTCGGTGGTGGCCTGGAACAATCTAGTTTTATGATGAGTGCATTTTCTTCCTTTCTAAAACATTGATCCATTAGGTTAAGAAAATAATAATAAAAATAAAACCTTCCCCAGATGTAGTGCTCAGAATTGGATTGCTTTCATCAGTGTCATCTTTAAGCTCTGTCACGGCCCCTCCTTTTCCCTCATGATTACCCCCCTTCCCATTAACATCCATCTGGATGTAGCCACCATGGATTCTTTGAATCCATTCTCCATATATTTCATAGCTATGTAACTGTGAAGTAGCACATTTTGTGTGTACTTAAAAATGAATGTTGAAGTAAATGGTATGTAAGACTCATTTGGCAACCTCCTTTGATTTATGTATTTATCTTTCACTCGGCACTGCTTTATAAGATCCATCTATGTGAGAGGGTGTGGAGAAAAGGGAACCCTCTTGCACTGTTGGTGGGAATGTGAATTGATACAGCCACTATGGAGAACAGTATGGAGTTCCTTAAGAAACTAAAAATAGAACTACCATACGACCCAGCAATCCCACTACTGGGCATATATCCTGAGAAAACCATAATTCAAAAAGAGTCATGCACCACAGTGTTCATTGCAGCTCTATTTTTTTTTTTTTTTTTTTTTGTGGTACGCGGGCCTCACACTGTTGTGGCCTCTCCCGTCGTGGAGCACAGGCTCCAGACGCGCAGGCTCA
>NC_041222.1:34688565-34741281 GCF_002837175.3 Physeter macrocephalus
CAGCCATAAAAAGAAACGAAATTGAGTTATTTGTAGTGAGGTGGATGGACCTAGAGACTGTCATACAGAGTGAAGTAAGTCAGAAAGAGAAAAACAAATACTGTATGCTAACACATATATATGGAATCTAAAAAAAAAAATTCTGTAGAACCTAGGGACAGGACAGGAATAAAGATGCAGACATAGAGAATGGACTTGAGGACACGGGGAGGGGGAAAGGGTAAGCTGTGATGAAGAGAGTAGCATGGACATACATACACTACCAAATGTAAAATAGATAGCAAGTGGGAAGCAGCCGCATAGCACAGGGAGATCAGCTCGGTGCTTTGTGACCACCTAGAGGGGTGGGATAGGGAGGGTGGGAGGGAGATGCAAGAGAGAGGAGATATGGGGATATATGTATATGTATAGCTGATTCGCTTTGTTTTAAAGCAGAAACTAACACACCATTGTAAAGCAATTATATTCCAATAAAGATGTTAAAAACAGTTATTAAAAAAAAATAAAAGAGGGTTGCCTGCACTTAGAGACTTGAAAAAAAAAAAAGAAAAAATCCATCTATGTGGTTCTACACTAGATCCCATTAGAGTAGAATGAAAAGCACTCCTTTTCATTGCTATGAAACATTTCATCCAACAAATACACATTTCTTTGGACATGGGGGCAGTTTTCACTTCTTCACATTAACAAACAATAGTGCTGCATGTTGCCTTGTGCATGTGAAGATATGATACTTTTTTCTCCAACTCTTTTGTTTTGAAAACTTTCAAACCTGTAGGAAAGTTAAAAGAGCATACAATAATCACCTGCTTTTTTTTAAACCTAAAATATCCAATTATTTAATTTTACTAGATTTGCTTTCTCATCTGCACCCCCCCCCCCGCCCCCAACACCAGTCCATTTAGGCTGCTGTAACAGAATACCGCAGACTGGGTGGCTTATGAACAACAGAAATTTTTCACTGTTCTGGAGGCTGGAAAGTCCAAGATTAAGGTGCCAGCAGATTCTGCGTCTGGTGAAGGCCTCCTTCCCAGTTCGTAGACTACATATTTTCACTGTGTTCTCACATGGCAGAAGGGGGAAATCTAACTCTCTGGAGTCTCTTTTATAAGGGCACTAATCCTGTGAGTGTGGAACCCTTATGACCTAAGCACCTCCTAAAGGCCCCACCTCCTAATACTGTTACCTTGGGTTCATAATTCCATCTTCCCAAAACTTTTTATCTTTTTGAGCAAAGAACTGTTCCAGGTGCCTTTTACAGCCTTCCAGGGAATTGAAATTTTTTCCATTAAGAGAATTGTGTAAAGACCGAAATAAATAGAAATCCGAAGGTCAGTGTCTGGTGAATACAGAGGATGAATCAGAACTTCCCAGCCAAGCCATAACAGTTTTTTGCCTGGTAGAAACACGTGGTCTTGCGTTATCCTGATGGAAGATTATGCGTTTTCTATTGACTAATTCTGTACACTTTTCTTTGAGTGCTACTTTCATTTGGTTTAATTGGGAGCAGTACTTGTTGGAATTAATTGTTGGGTTTTCCGGAAGGAGCTCGTAATAGAGAACTCTCTTCCAATCCCACCATATACACAGCATCACCTTCTTTGGATGAAGATCGGCCTTCGGTATGGCTGGTGTTGGTTCATTCCATTTGCCCCACGATCTCTTCTGTTCCACATTACTGTAAAATATCCACTTTTCATCGCCCATCACAATTTGTTTTAAAAACAGAACGTTTTTGTTACGTTTAAATAGAGAATTGCATGCAGAAATATGGTCAAGTGGTGCAAATGATTTTCAGTGCTTGATTTGGATATTTTGAGTATGTTGGCTATCTCCCGCGTGGTATAACATTGATTGTTCTCAATTTATGTCTCGATTTGATCACTATCAACTTCACCTGACCGTGGAGCATCGTCCAGCAAGACATTTCCAGCACTAAACTTTGCAAACCACTTTTGACACGTTTGATCAGTCACAGTACCTTCTCCATACGCTGCACAAATCTTTTTTGCATTTCAGTTGCATTTTTACCTTTCTTGAACTAATAAAGCATAATATGCTGAAAATGTTGCTTTGTTTCCTTCCATCTTCAGTATTAAAATGGCTACAAAAAATCACCAATTTTGATAAGTTCTTTTAAAATGCACGCTGATATGACAGCTGTCACAATACAGTCTAACAAAATTCTTTCCAATGAAGTTAAAGACCACTAAGTGCTACTAGAACCATCTTACGGGAAAAACCGAACAAACTTTTTGGCCAACCCAATATACACACACACGTATGTATATGTGTTTAAGTTTTTTTTAAATTGAATCTTTAAAGTTTTAGACTTCACTCCTAAATATTACGCCACAGATCTTCTAATAACAAGGTCATTCTCTTATATAACCACAATACAGTGATCATGCCTAAGAAATTAAATAATTGCAGAGTATCATATAGTACCAATCTAGAATATGTATATTTTTATTTTAAAAAATACTGCTGGGACTTCCCTGGTGGAGCAGTGGTTAAGAATCTGCCTGCCAATGCAGGGGACATGGGTTCGATCCCTGTTCTGGGAAGATCTCACATGCCGTGGAGCAACTAAGCCCATGTGCCACAACTACTGAGCCTGCGCTCTAGAGCCCATGAGCCACAACTACTGAGCCCGCATGCCACAACTACTGAAGCCTACGTGCCTAGAACCTGTGCTCCACAACAAGAGAAGCCATCACAATGAGAAGCCCACACGCCGCAATGAAGAGTAGCCCCCACTCGCCACAACTAGAGAAAGCCCGAAGGCAGCAACGAAGACCCGACGCAGCCATAAATAAATACATACATACATACATACATATATACTGCCGAAGTCTCTCCAAAGCATCTGTACTAATTTATTGTTCCCAACAGCCATGCATGAAAATTTCAACTTCCCCAGACGTTCACCAACATTTTATTATCTCACTTTAATTTTTGCTAGTTAGTTGGATAAAAAAGTTATCAACTTTTACATTTGCATTTTAAAAAAGAAAAATCAGCCACAGAAACATGTAATTTAACTATAAGATTTTATCTTTGTCAAAGTCGAAATGAGATCCCAATTTGGCTTCCAGCACAGGGTAATAAGCTCCATGTCTGTGAGCAATTTAGAGCAGGATTCTTACATTTTTTCTGAAAATTTAGGAAAAAAATATAATGCAGCTCAATTCTTCATTTTATAAACATAGATCTTTCAGCCAAAAGTCTTGTCAGAGAATGTTTTGCCACAGTTATCTTGGGGGTCTGAAGTTTTTTCAGTAATGCATTAATAGTATCAGTTTAAAATTCATATAAATCGTTAACTTTAATATTAGAATAGCCTACAGGATATGAAGCCCTCACATTGAGAACAGAGAGGAAACAGAACAGACTGGGTCCCTGCTCTTCATGACAGTCAAACTGATACTAAAACTTAAAAAAAAATTTCTTAGCAAAAACTCTTCGGTTTAAACTTTGACAACTGATAGACATGGATGCTCATAACCAAATGTGGATAGAATTTTTTTACTTTTATGAATAAGTAATAAAAACAAATACTATATCTGTACTACCCAGTGATTAACATTTGGTGACGATAATTCTGACTTACAAGTATATGTATGTGTGTGTGAAGAATGCTTTCAGATCACTTTCACCTTAAAGTAACACTGACACTCATTGAGTGTTTGCTATGGGCTAAGCACTGGTTTAAGTGCACGTACTATTGTCATTCCCATTTTCCACAGTCAGTCATTGAGGTTCAAGGTTAGGCAACAAGCAGGTGAGTGGCCGACCTAGAATTTGAGCACGGGGAGCCCTCTTCACCTTTACTGTACTCCCTCCAGTTTTATGCGTTACTTTTTCATTCACTGTACTAGAAACATCATTTCATGTCAGTAAGTATCCATCTACATTGATTTTCTTAGCTATATAATATTTCCGTTGTATAGTCACCATAACTAATTGATTTCATCACCTACCACTGCGCATTTGTTTTTTTTGCTATTTTGTTTAATGCTGTGATCACCGTCCATTATATTTATATTTGTCTACTTGTCCAATAATTTCTTCTGAAATCCTAGAATTGGAATTTCTGGATGACATGACACATTTTGAAGTTGAGCCAAGCTGTTGTGTTGCTTCATATTGCTGCACAGGTGCTGCAGGAATAAATTGGAGTGGGGGGGGTCTGTTTTCTTATATTCCCACTAACACTGGAGTTTTTTCAAATTTGCCCCTCTAATGGACAAAATACGGCACCTCATGGTTTTCATTTGTACTCTTTCATTATAGTGAGGCGAAACATTTTTCATATGCCTACTTGTATTTTCTTTTTATGAATTGCCTTTTTGTACTTTCCATGTTTTCTATTGATGTTGTCTTTTAAAAATTGATTTGCAATAGCTCTTTCAATGAAGAATATAAATTCTTTGTTATGTTAGAACAGTTTTTGCCTAGCAAAGCCTTTGTTTTTTCATGTTTTTTAATGGTGTATTTTACATTTTGTTTATAATTTAAAAATCTGAATTTCCCCTATGCAATATTGGACAAATTTTCACCTTTATGTTCTTGACATATATTGATTATTTAAATTTTTGTATATAAATCTTTAATTCATCTGGGATTGATTTTGATGTGCCATACAGATCTGATTTTTTCCCTTATGGTTAAGATCTAGTCCCAACACTGTTTATTGAAATGCCACTTATGAAAATGGTAGGAGCAGTGCCTGGCACACACAGTTTCTCCATAAACAGTCCTAGCCTCCCCCTCTCCCTGTCTCTGTCTCTTGCATAGTCTTAGAGGTACAAAGTAAGGAGCTTTGCCATATCCAAGAGTTAGGTTGGAGGAGGGAAATAAGAGCAAGACTAATAATTGGGATTTTACCATTTCATCAATGATAAATATTTATGAAGCTCCTCTGAGTGATGTATGAGAATTGTTAGCTTCCATAAAGCTAGTTTGGGATCTTGATGGGCCTTTTTTCTTGGGATGTGTTTTTCCAGAAGGTCACATCATCACTAGGTAAATGGGAGTTGGTCCTTATCTGGATTTTCATAATGATACAGCAGACAGCAACCTTTAGAAAACCCTGGTTGAGTTACTTTTGCTTTTCTCCTTTTAGCCTGCATTACAGTGTTTCATTTTCGTTGTCTGGCAAGGTTTCCATTGCTTGATGCTAGATGGAAAATAAATTAGACTCTCATTGTTATAGGCATGGTAGTGCTTAACCAGACTAATTTTATTTGGTTACAAGCACCCAAAATGTCTGAGGTATTAAAAAAAAAAACAACTAAGGTAAAATAATAATGATTTTTTTTTTTTTTTTTGCGGTACGCGGGCCTCTCACTGTAGTGGCCTTTCCCGTTGCGGAGCACAGGCTGTGGACGCGCAGGATCAGTGGCCATGACTCACGGGCCCAGCTGGCTTCGCGGCATGTGGGATCTTCCCGGACCGGGGCACAAACCCACGTCCCCTGCATCGGCAGGCGGACTCTCAACCACTGCGCCACCAGGGAAGCCCAATAATGATTTTTAAATTAGCTCTTGTTTCTCTGATGTATCAAAGCTAAGTAGGGCTACAATGGTAGATCATTTTGGAAGAGATTGCTCCTGCCCACTTGCTGGGTGAATTGGGTCTTCATTTGTTTCCTTTATTGTATCAGAGAGTAATCATCCTTTGTGAGGTGATCTTGGAATTCTTAAAGGAGCAGAAAGTAATTATTATCACTAATATGCCATAACAAAAAAGATAACCTAATTTACCAAGTAATGTAACTTGTATCATACCTCAGAGTACAAGACTAAGGAGAGTGTCAGTTTTCAACGCTAGTTAGGAAGATTCATCAACAAATTCTGTTTTGTGCCCAAACCCAAGGTTTTAAGAATCTAAAAATGCTCAGAGCATCTTTTCTCATATTATTTTCATTTCTAAATCTTTTTCTCAGATTTGCTCATCTCTCAGTCTCTCAAAGCCTCCACAATTCCTTCACTTTTTACCACTAACTCCCCACAAAAATAAACCAAAAAAAGCAAACACATAAATAAATAATCCCCTAGACTCTGGATATTGTAGATTCTTTCTGTTTTATATTAGAGCTTTTGGGGAATAGCTGAATGCTTCAGTTTCTTTGTATTAAGGCTGTATTGAAAATATTGTCATTCTAAAATCACTGTGCATATTTTCTACCAAATATGCCAAGATGAAAATGATTGTCTTTTAAGAAAAACAACATGCCACCAACCCCTTTTTCTTACTGTTTCTTGTTTCCTAAAGATGCTGCTCAGATCTGGTAGGAGAATAATCCTTTTCATGCATTTTTCACTATATTTCCTCCTGTGGGGCTGGAATCGACCAGACTTTAGGAGCAGGGTAGGGTCCCATGATAGAGAGCTGCAGCTTCAGTTTGGAAACAGCTTCAGAATCTGATGGCCTAGTGATTTGGGGTCACTTGGAAGGGTGAATGGGTGAGCATGTGTATATGTCTGAGGCGATCCCAATTGAACTAATCTCTTGACTAGTCTTATGTCTGCCACAGTTGTACTTCATGGGGGAAGAGGGCAGGCTGAGGTGGACAAAAGGTGAGTTTATGCCAGCTGGTGGTTGACCAGATGTCACAATCAGGATAAAGAAAGTTAAAGACCCTGCTTGTCTGCAGGACAGAATTTGGATTGTAAAAACTTAGTAGATGAATGAAAATTGTATCCTCCAGAAACCCAAGAAGATTCAGAATTTGAAAAAGAATGAGGAGGGAGAAGAGGAAAAGAATAGCTAGAGGATGTACATCAAACTGTGCAAAAACATGAGCCAAGGACTCTTGATTTGGGTGATTGCTGATTTGCAGGCACAAAAGTTCTGCGTAAAGTATAATGAAAAGTCTTAGCTAATCTGCCAGAGGTTGAAAATTTTCCTCTTCATTCCATCATGGAAAAACATTCATCCATATATGTTCAAATGGGGATAGGGGCAGGGGAAAACTAAGCAGACTGCTTGGAAATATTCACTGTTTCCATCAGGAAAATCAGAACTGAATTTTCAATTTCATAGAGGATTTAAAGCAGGAATTAGGCCCACAATATTATACCAGTAAGAGAAAATCTCACGTCTCATCTTGAGACCTAATGTAACTAAATTTTCAGTGTATGAGAGTGAGTATGGAAGTGACCATTTTATTTATTTATTTATTAAAATATTTATTCACTTATTTATTTTTGGCTGCATCGGGTCTTGGTTGTGGCACGTGGGATCTTTCATTGTGGTTCGCGGGCTCTTTGTTGCGGCACGCGGGCTTCTCTCTACTTGTGGCGCGCGAGCTCAGTAGTTGCAGCGGGTGGGCTCCAGAGTGCGTGGGCTCTGTAGTTGCAGCATGCGGGCTCTCTAGTTGTGGCGTGTGGGCTTAGTTGCCCCGCAGCATGTGGGATCTTAGTTCCCCGACCAGGGATCGAACCTGTGTCCCTTGCGTTGGAAGGTGGATTCTTAACCACTGGACCACCAGGGAAGTCTTGGAAGTGACCATTTTAATATGCACACTATAGCCTATAACTAATCTTGTTTCTCCTGTGGACAGCCTGACTCTGGTAAAGGTCCTGCCAAGGCCACCTCATTTCCGTCTCCCATTAGATTCCGTTTGGATTTCAAAGTGTAGATAATGGTTAGATTATAGGAGAATATATAAAATGTGATGTAATGGCTACTTCAAAGATACTTTAAATGCACTTTAAATTAGTATTGTCAAATTGATTTCACACCGTAGTGCCTAACTTGAATGCATTTTATGATAATGTACGTGTCTGGATGATGATGGTTATTTCAGGGTGGATGTTGATTTAAATGTGATCCTATGACATCACTCCCAATTATCCTGGTGATATGGCTGGTCCAGAAGCACTGGCTAACTCAGAAGAATCTTAGCATACTTAGCAAATAGCATGAACCATTCTTACCTGCTTTTGAAGTTTTCTTCAGTTCTTAAAAACCCTGGGTGAAAACAAGTACTCTCTCTTTTAGTCTATCATCCTTTCAGCAAATAACTAAAAGTCAGATGTTTCTGTACTGGGTAGATATCACTATATACCAAAATATATCCAGGCTGGGAGCTTATATTCTGAGTAAAAGTGAGAAATAAGAGTATTTGCTATGGATATTTACCTCTTCGACCCCATGTGTGTGTCAAGCCAGGGAGGCACTTAACATTTGTAGGGCCTGAGCAGGAGTACAAATGGAAGCCCCTGGCTGGTGTCCCTTTGTCACCACCACCTCCCATGCACACTGCAAAGGGCTCTGCATGCACCCAGGCCAACACATCCAAGCTTTGTCCACAACGCCTCACACACACCTGTCTCTTGGCTACCTTTCAGGCCTAGGGATGTGCACACCTGTGTCATGCTCACCCTCAAGTGGATGGACTGGGGAAGGGCCTATGTAGGCCCTGAAAGCGGGTGCGGTGCCACTTTCCAGGATCTCAAGTACCTTGAGCATGGCCTTGAAGCTGGGGAGAGGACATGGACTAAAAGTGGGTATGTGTCCTTGGCCCTGGGGCCTCATGGCACCGCTGGATGGGGAGAGATGAAAGAGGGCCAGAATAAGGCCCTCTAAAGTTTGGAAGCTCCTTTGTCAACTCTAAAGGTGGCACTGTGTTGAGCCCTGGAATGTGAGAATAATTGCAGGACATTGTTTTGCTGGCCCTTTTGTTTTTAGCCAGCACACGCTGGAATGTCTGTTCTGTGCAGATTGGGAGGCTGGGTATTGTGGGAGGATACAAAATACAAAGCTATTTTTAATCAAGTTTTGGGGAGATAAAAGCTGAACTGAGAATAATTACTAAACAACTGGTTAACGAGGGAAAAAGCTAGCCCCTAATTGTTAAGGAAGGGAATGGAGTAAAGTCATGTGACTGGTTTTGTGCCCGACCTGGGTTCTTGGACCCTTTAATCAACAGAAATTGAGAAGAGGCCACAAGAGGAATTCAGGCAAGGCTTTATCGGGACTGGTGCTGCAGCATGAGAGAGTGAAAACAAGTAACAGGTTCCCTTGCTCGCTGCTGGAGATGGGGAGAACTGGTTCTTTAAATGGGGTGAGTGTAGGGGTGTGTCCAGGGGTTGAGCCGGAGGGGTGGCTTAGGTGATCTGCCCACCCCCTGGGGTGCTGTGTGCGGGGAACATGCACAGTACCCTGCTTTTGCTCCCGGCACCTCAGAAGTGGCAGCTGGGTTTTGGCTTTTTTGTATCTTATCGTTCATAGTTTGTCCCAACTGCGCATTCATGTTTATTTTTCGTTCCTTACAGTTTCTTTGTATTCTGTTACTGGAGGAGACGTTTGTCGAGGTGGTAGCACTCCAGTAAAGGGTCCCAGGTCCCAGCCTGTCTCAGTTTCAGGGTCATAGGGTTTAGGGATCATGGAGATCAGGGCTGGCAACCTTGTGCTTCCAGGTCTCCTGCGGGTACCATAAATGTGTGACTGGACCGGATACAAGGCAGTGGGACCTAGGGAGAGACTGTGGGCACATTTGTGTTTAACTCCTGAATGTGTGCCCCAGCAAAAGACGTTCAAATTAAAAAGCTGAACAATGTGCTGACCAAACGAAATGGGAATGCAATCCCTGACTCCAAACTTCTGGGGTTGCTGCTGATGACATTAAAGTGATGTTGCCACACTGATGCAGAAACTTAATTGCTCACCCACAGTTGCACCTAATAAAGTAACTTGAGTTATGGAAGGTGCTTCACATACAAAATAAGTGGGAGGGGAAAAGCTGTAAAGAGGAAGTTCTTTAGGATCCTGCAAACAGTCCAAATGATGGTTAAGACAAGTGGAAAGAATGAAGAGCCCTTTCCCCTTTCATACTAGAAGTATTAAAAGTTTGCTCTGGGCTTCCCTGGTGGCGCAGTGGTTGAGAGTCCGCCTGCCGATGCAGGGCACACGGGTTCGTGCCCCGGTCCGGGAGGATCCCACGTGCCGCGGAACGGCTGGGCCCGTGAGTCGTGGCCGCTGAGCCTGCGCGTTCGGAGCCTGTGCTCCGCAACGGGAGAGGCCACAACAGTGAGAGGTCCGCGTACCGCAAAAAAAAAAAATAAACAAATAAATAAAAGTTTGCTCTGTTTGGAGAACATAGAGGAATCCCCTGTAAGTCTTTTCATTTCTGTAAAATCCTACCAGTAATTATTATATCAAGTTTCTCTGAGTGTGAGCCTGTGATCACCTTTCCTAAACAGGCACTGCACTGGGTTAACCAGGGTGCTCCCCCAACTCATGATGAATTTGGAACCTACGAATGTGAGCTTATTTGGAAATAGCGTCTTTGCAGATGTAATCAAGCCAAGATGTGGTCCTACTGGATTAGGGTGGGCCCCAAATCCATTCTGACTGGTGTCCTTATAAGGTGAGTTAAATTTGGACACACACACACACACACGAATGATGGCCATGTGAAGACAAAGGCACAGATTGGAGTTATGCTGCTCCAGACCAAGTAGCACCAAGGACTGTCAGCCACGACCAGAAGCTAGCAAGCAACAGATTCTCTTTCAGAGCCTCTGGTGAGAGAATAAACGTCTATTGTTTTAAGCCACCCAGTCTGTGGCACTTTGTTACAGCAGCCTAGGAAACAAATACACACACCACTTCTAATTTCCTCATTGTTATTAGAAATGCCACCAGGTTCTTGGTCTCAAAGGTTATAATTCCTGCTTATAACCTTCTCTTACAAATGCATTCAGTCTTCCAAACCATTACATTTCCTTCTTCCTCTCTACTTCCACAGTTATCAGTCATCATAATAATTAATATTTAAATTCTGCTTTCTAGAATTAAAGCAATTTTAATTCTCACAACAAATGATGATAGGAATGGTATTGTTACTGAACATAGTAAGATCTTGTGCCCGACGCATAGTAAGGCCAAACAAACCAAAACGTCGCAGTTGGGAGCAGAGAAAGGTTTATTGCAGGGCCATGCAAGGAGACGGGTGGCTCGTTCCCAAAAAGCCCTAAACTTGGGGCTTCCCTGGTGGCGCAGTGGTTGAGGGTCCGCCAGCTGATGCAGGGGACACGGGTTCGTGCCCCGGTCCGGGAAGATCCCACATACCGCGGAGCGGCTGGGCCTGTGAGCCATGGCCGCTGAGCCTGCGCGTCCAGAGCCTGTGCCTCGCAACGGGAGAGGCCACAACAGTGAGAGGCCCACGTACCGAAAAAAAAAAAAAAAAAAAAGCCCCAAACTCCTCGAAGGGTTTCAGCAAAGCGTTTTTATTTTTTATTTTTTTTAAAGAATTTTTTTTTGTTTGATGTGGCCATTTTTAAAGTCTTTATTGAATTTGCCTCAGCACTGCCTCTGCTCTATGCGTTGTTCCCTTGGCCACGAGGCATGTGGGATCTTAGCTCCCCCACCAGGGGTCGAACCCTCACCCCCTGCATTGGAAGGTGAAGTCCTCAACCTTTGGACCGCCAGGGAAGTCCCAGCAAAGCGTTTTTTAAAGACAAGGCGAGGGAGGGATGTGGTTTGTCATTGCAAACTTCTTAGTGTTGGAATCCTTTGTTCTCACATCTGTCCACATAGGTCAGGTCATGATGTTCCTGTAAACCTCCAACAAGACAAATGTCATTCTCTGTTCTGCAACTTTTTATCTCCATGTGAATGGACTCTTAAAGGTCAGAGCCCTGAGACTAGGCTATCCTGTATATTTCATGCTGTAGGCAACATTCTTTTCCAAAAGGTGCAGAGCCAGCCTGACTAAGCACAGGAAAAGGAACAGATCTAATACGGGATCAGATTTGTTCTTGCCTGTTACAGTATTATTCTGCCCACTTAATTGATGAGGAAACTGAGGTTCAGAGAGTTTAAGTAATTTGTCTAAGGTCAAACAGCTTTCTAGCATATTACAAATTTCGGATTCCAACAAGGATAGTCCCTTTACTCCAAGAAAAAATACTCAACCCCAAAGGGAGTGCTTGGCTTTAATTATTTTTCTATACTGCTTTCTCCATCATTCCAAAGAAAAGACTATAAGAACTTATCTGTATCATTGGGGTAAAATGTAAATAATCCTCAAATCATTCTCCTTTGCTTACCCACACCTTGGAGGACTATCCCTTAGTTATTATCCCAGCAAAGGCATCCCAATGTTGATGGAACAAAAAAGAGAACTTATTTGCCTCTTTTTTTCCTTGTAGCAGCAGAATTTCTTTTATATGTTTAATTACAGCCTGAGAAGAGACATCAAATTGGATTTTAGTGGAAAATTTTTTTTTTTCCCATAGGTGGGTCACTGGAGATATAATTAATACAAATAATAGCTGTCATATACAGATTTCTTTTAGTTGAAATGACCTCTTTTGCGTACATTTTTCCACTGTCTGTAACAAAGCAGCTACTTGGGTTATGTTGTTCAGCTGGTTTTACAGCAAAGTCAAAGAGTACATCCTTCCTATATGAGAAACATGTTAGCAACTCCCACAATTGTCTTACTGAAAAACTGTTTTTTGTTGTTGTTGTTAAGGTGGAGGTTTATGAAAAGAAAAAGTTGGTTGGTTATTGATTTTCTTATCTTACGCTGTATGTTTAAGCAGTAAATTAGTGTTGTAATGCCAGAGGAGGCTGTAAAGTCTCTGACAACCCCAATATGGCAGAGTTATACTGAGAGTGACCATATCCTTTATTATCCAAACCAGGACACTTTTGAGAATGAGAAAGGATACTATTACTAATTACCTCAGGACAACCGGTATAAACTAGGGCTGGTCCTGGATGGTGGAACAGTGCGATAAGATGGATGAGTTGGCCTGGGAGCCAGCTGGCCTCCTGGGATAGAGAAAGGAAGGCAAAAATGACAGGAGTGGAACAGTGCGATAGGATGGATGAGTTGGCCTGGGAGCCAGCTGGCCTCCTGGGATAGAGAAAGGAAGGCAAAAATGACAGGACCTGAGTTTTACATGGTTGATACAACTTTGCCAATATCTTGGCATTACTTAACCCGTGTGTTCTTGAACTGGACCTTTAAGGGTAAATTCACATATTTTGATCACAGTGGTGCTGAAAGACACCATACACCTTTTTGGATATCTACAGTAGTCCCCCTTTATCCATGGCGGATACATTCCAAGACCTCCAGTGGAGGGACTTCCCTGGTGGTCCAGTGGTTAGTACCCTGCACTCCCAATGTAGGGGGCCCGGGTTCGATCCCTGGTCCAGGAGCTAAATCCCACATGCTGCAACTAAGAGTCTGCATGCCGCAACTAAAGATCCCACACGTGGCAATGAAGATCCCACGTGCCGCAACTAAGACCCGGTGCAGCCAAATAAATGCATAAATAGATAAATATAAAAAACCTCCAGTGGATACCTGAAACCACACATAGTAATGAATTCTCTCTCTCTCTCTCTCTCTCTCTCTCTCTCTCTCTCTATATATATATATATATATATATGCACTATGTTTTTTCCTATACATATGTATCTATGATAAAGTTTACCTTTTAAATTAGGCACAGTAAGAGATTAACAGCATAACTATTAATAAAATAGAACAATTCTAATAATATACTATAATAAAAGTTATGTGAATGTGGTCCCTTTCTCAAAATATTGTATAAATTTAATGCCTTTTCTATCTTAACTAAGTACTTATCACACAGTGTGGCCATAACTTGTTGCAGTTTGAGATGCAACAGCAAAACTAGCATGGATTTCTTTTTCCTTCTTCACAACTTCACAGATAGAAGATTCATTCTTTCCATAGATCTTAGCCACCTCAGCATATGTTTTTTTTTCTTTTCTTATTAAGTTGAGAATTTTTACCTTTTCTCTTAAAGAAAGCACTTTATGACTTCTCATTGGCATATCCACATTGTCAGCATCGCTACTCTTGTGCCTTGGGGCCATTATTAAGTAAAAAAAGGGTGACTTGAACACAAGCACTGCCATAACTGGACAGTCAATCTGATAACCACATAGCTACTAAGTGACTAATGGATGGGATTTGCTGGATAAAGGGATGACTCATGTTCCAGGCAGGACAGAGTGAGATGGTGCAAGCTTTCATTATGCTACTCAGAAGGGTGTGCAATTTAAAACTTAAGAATTATTTATTTCTGGAGTTTTCCATTTAATATTTTCAGACCACGGTTGACCACAGGTAACTGAAACTGCAGAAATTCAAACCATGGATGGGGCGGAGGGGTTTACTGTACTTAAATCTGAATAAAACTAATTTCATGTTCTGCCAGAATGGTGAGAAGGACTTCAAGGGAACAATTTTTTTGAAAACGATCCAAAGTGGATGATAGTGCATGGTACTTTGAAAGTCCCACGGTTTTGGAATTCTCTGTGCTTTCATTCTTAATCTGAACCTGCATTTAATTGCACTAGTGTCTACTTTTGTTTAACTACAATTTAACTTATTTTCATTTAAATTTATCTTTGGAGTGGAGGAGGATGGATAGAAGGGTGGGTCAGATAGTCCCGGTGTTTCAGCAAGATGCTTTAGTATTTCAAAATAGATATCTTGTCTCCTTGCCTGCCCTTATTGAGGTTTGAAGATTTTAAGTCCATCCTATCTTTTTAGAGCTTCCTCTTTTCCTTTAAGTAATTTTTGTCTTTGCTCTATCCTTCCTCCTATTCTTTTTCAGCGTGAGCAAAAATTAAGCTTTTAGACAATCATAACTTGTGAAGGAACAAGTTCTGACTTTAGACTCCTCCCTGTGTTGACCATTCTGGGGTTATATGATTCCTCATATCCTTTCAAAGGTTGAGAGCCTAAAGTCTTATCAGCACCCTGGTGGTATGATTTCTTGGTAAAAGTTTCTGTAAGAATGAGGGAAATGTCAATTTTCAGGAAGAGCAGTGAACTGTGGAAGATTCTAAAATCATTTATGAAAATGCTCATAATTTGTCTTTTTAAAAAATTAAACAATTATGAGTTAGAGTCATAGAGCAGAAAGTGATCTCTTGACCCTCCTTGTAAGTGAAATGAGTTTTACTTCTAATGGGATTGCTAATATTTTAGCTGTAAACCACAGAGATTATTTGAATAGGTTCCTCCCTATCCTTTGTGTAGTTTATTCATTTTTAGGGAAAAGTAATTGATGTCCTCAGCATTTTCCAAAGTAGAGTTTTGTCACTAACAGGCATTTGTTTCTTAAGATTCTGTATATTTTGTTACTTTTCCGGAAACTTATACAGACGAGCTATTGACACAGAACAAGCAAAATTTTGTAACCTTTGTGGAAGGGTCAGTTAGAATGTCTGGCTAGGAACGAAGATCTCTGGATCATGTTGACTACATACAAGAGATGCATGTCAATTAATGACAACCAGTTTCCTGACATAAAGCAGTTAATTCTAAGCTGAATATTTGTATTGAATTTTTTACGAATACCACATTTCTAACAAATTATAGAAATTTGGTTGTGTAGGTAAATAGCTCAAATTAATTTAGAGTAAAAAGTAGCCTTGCTGTCTCCTTGCATTTGAACTTTTAAATGCACTTGTGGCAAATATGAGAAGTACATTATGTTTGATACTTCACATTAGAAAAACATTTATTCAAAAAATCTTTGTGATTGAAAATTGTTAGCATGATCTTTTGGCTTTGCCTGATATAAGAACTGCTCAGAAATTAAGTTTGGACTTGAAAATACCATCTTGATCAAAATGAGGCCCAAAGACAGAAGGTGGCAGGAAATACTTGGCATTGCTGCTTTTCTTCGTTAGTCAACACAAATGATTTTGTAGATTAATGAAACAAAAAGGCTATAAAATATGATACAGCATCTTGAATTCTGCTCCATTGTTTTAGTGTTGGCTTCTTTTTTAAAAAAAAAATCTCAAACTGTCTATTGAGCCTCATCACTTAAGTTCTTTTTCAGCTTTTCCTTTTTGTTTCAAAAGCCTTGTACTTACCTCTTTTGTTGAGAGAGCAGCCATGAACTCTGTGTCCAGTTGTTTCCAGTTCTATGATGCCTAGGACATTGCCACTTCTCCTTTTATGGTGAAAAATAGCACCTTTTCTGTTTGCAAGAGCAGAGGCTGGGGAAGATGACATGCTTGTGATGGTGATGTAGGGACTGGGGAGGACTGATTTGAATAAGTGAATCTTTATGGCACCTTCAAAATGTTTCCCCTCTGGAAATTGAAAAACATAGCTCCCACAGAGATTTTATTCATGCAGAAATGAAATTGGATCTTGGTATAAAATCCCATTGGCTAAACTAAACATGATGTAAAAATTTGAGCATTCCAGTCCCAGGTAGATTACATTAGTAGAGGTTCCCCTTGGGAGAGCCTGGAGAAGTGCTTCCCAACCAGTCCATGGACTGGGTGCATCAAAACCCTTGGAGCCCTGGTTAAAATGCATAATGCCAGGCTCCTGCAAGGGTGAGTAAGACTTGAACTGAGGGGCTTCCCTGGTGGCGCAGTGGTTGAGAGTCCGCCTGCCGATGCAGAGGACACGGGTTCGTGCCCCGGTCCGGGAAGATCCCACATGCCGCGGAGCGGCTGGTCCCGTGAGCCATGGCCGCTGAGCCTGCGCGTCCGGAGCCTGTGCTCCGCAACGGGAGAGGCCACAACAGTGAGAGGCCCGCGTACTGCAAAAACAAAAACAAAAACAAACAAAAAAGACTTGAACTGAGGAGGAGCCCAGGAACCTGCATTTTTATTGAGTATCCCTCCCTCCGTTGGATTGCACTTGGGTAGATGTCTTAGTTCATTTAGGCTGCTATGAAATACCACAGACTGGGTAGCTCATACACAACAGAGGTGTATTTCTCACAGTCTGGAGGCTGGAAGTTGAAGATCTGGGTGCCATTAAGGTTGAGTTCTGATGAGAGCTGGTCTCCAGACTGCAGACGTCTCCTGGTGGCCTCATATGGTAGAAGGGGCAAGGGAGCTCTCTGGGTTCTCTTTATAAGGGCACTAATGTCATTCATGAGGGCTCCACTCTCATGACCTAATCACCTTCCAAAGACCCTCCTAATGCCATCTCTTTGGGCATAAGGTTCTCAGCCTTATGGTGGGTGGGGACACAAACATTCTCACCATAGCAGTAAGGTATCATTTGGAATTTTCCCCAATGTTAGCCAGATTCTCTCATAAATCAGTATCTTTAGAATAACAAGTACCAGGATTGCAGCACTCACAGGTGCAGAAACTCCCGCCACCTGGGGTGGCTGCTGCCCAAGGTCAGCTGTGAGTTATAGGGAACCAAGCAGCATGCCCCCAAATCCAGGCACTCTCCTCCGGGCCACCCTCTTTGCTACTAAGAACCTCTCCTGCTTAAAGATTCCAAAAGGCATTTTCCTAACTCATGTACCCCACTACCAGGAAACTCTGATACAGAACCTGAGCCTCCCTGTGTGGCTGGCCCCGGGGCCCACGTGTCCTCATCGGAAAGGGCAAGTGGCATTGCGCCTGCTCCTGTGTGAGGCTGCTTTGTCACTCAGCAGACTCGTCCATTTAGTCCTGAGTCCTCTCTTGGCCAGGCAAACCCTCTTCCTATTGCTTTCCCAAACCGTGATCATCCTTGTTGTCTTAGTCAATGAATACCGAAGCACAGATATTTATTAGGCTCCTACTATGTGCTCCAAAGACACGAGGAAACAGAGAAATAAGGCCCCATAGAGCCAACCTGCCAGTCACATCAGAATGTGTTCATACCCTCTTCTGCCCGTTGGTCTCATAGGTCATTTACACCAGTGTACAGGATTGTGTCCCCATTTCTGTTCTGTTTACGTACATCGTCTTCTGTAAAACTGAGCTGAAACACAATGGCTTCTCTCAGATGGTTTCAGAAAACATCACAGACTATTGGAGTTGGCTTTGCCCATCTGAGAAGCTTTATCAGCTCCTCCCTTTGACTCTCAGGGAGGCGGTCTTGACTAAAGATTATAGGTAAACTTTAGAACAATTGGCTTTCTGTTTAGATGTGCTTGGTCTATCACTTGGAAAGGCCTTTTTGCTTTGGCCTCTGTTCTCTCCTGGCTCCTAAAAAGCAACTTTTTTTTTTCCTCCCCATGAGTCTTTCTGAGTGTTAAGCTGAAACTTGAACCTCAGACTGCTTTCTCAAATCTCAGAGCTCAGAATTTTAGTGCTAAGATATTTTTCTGACCCCTTTTTAGTTACATCAGTTTCAACCCTCAGTTTTTTTGTATGTGTGTGAGGTTCATGGATAGAATTTCAGAAGCCTCTCAAGAGAAAGAGGGGGAAAGCTCCTTTAAGGATGGAGAGTAAAAGAGTACATTTCACATAATACACACCAATTATTGTCCTCTTTACTTTCCAAGACGAAATACCCAGATCACTGGGGGATAGACCAGATGTTTGTAGTTGGAATATCACCAAAGTCTTATGATAATATTTAATTAATCAAATATTTAATTTGATTACCCATGGCAAATGATACTGGTTTTTTTACTCATAACATTCATGTGTCCTTACATAAGAAGCTTATTTAAATAAAAAATTTTTAATATTATATAATCATGCAGATGGTACATGGATATGATAAAAATAGCAAGGTAAGTACAGAAATAATGGAGTTTGGAGAAACACTGGTAAGTGAATGCCAAGAACAAGCATCCTGGAGGAAAGCTCCCAGCCCTGCAGAGTGCACACCCACCACCCACGGACACAGGAAGCCTGCGGAGGTGAGCTTTCGCTTAAATAGAACACAGGTTATCCATGTGTGCCAACCACGCCCGAGTAGCAAGCCATGTAAGTGCGGATTAACCACTTACTGAGCATGTATGCTGGAAAAGGAAGTAACACGTTTAAGGTGAGGGGAGGCACAGGATCCCGGCAAAGCATTGCATTGAGAGACTCAGGGGAGTACGAGAGGCTTAGTGAGAAGCAGGTTGGTCTCCTGCCTGGAGGTCAGCGGGCACAAAAGCAGGGAAGGCGAACCAGGCCCTCGGAGGAATCTCTGTTACCAGCCAGGGTGCCTTACTCAGGGGTTACCCCCTGAGTTTATTACAGACCACATTTGTAGTAGGATGATGATAAATAAGAACCTGAAACTAGTAGGCTTTTAATGATAACGAAAGTTTTAAAGTACTTATAACCCATAGTTGGTTTTTTTTCCCCCCCAAGTATGAAAACAGTGAAGCAAAAACTAAGTGGAAGAGAAGAGGCATTTCCCTTATTTATATTTGGAACAGAATCTAGAGATGGAATTGTAATTTTACTCCTTTCCCTGCTCTGTATTTTAATAGCATTGGGTCCAGGAGCAAAAGTCCTTCTGGCCTCTGGTTCCGTCCCCTGTCCCCCTTTGTCTCATCTGATTAAATCTCTTGGTCACTTAATACCAAAGTTCGCCTTCCAAGCCACAGCTACCCCCTCCTTGTGAACCAGAATGATGCTCCCAAAGTGAGGGCTCAGTTCTCCTGATATCTGCAGAGGCTGTGGAGGTGCCGTCCACCAGCATGTTGATTTTGTGGAAGAGCCAGTGAGCAACTTCTCACAAAGAGATAAGAAACAAAGCAGAGTGCACGCTTCCCTGGTGGCGCAGTGGTTGAGAGTCCGCCTGCCAATGCAGGGGACACGGGTTCGTGCCCCAGTCCGGGAAGATCCCACATGCCGCGGAGCGGCTAGGCCCGTGAGCCATGGCCGCTGAGCCTGCGCATCTGGAGCCTGCGCTCCGCAACGGGAGAGGCCACAACAATGAGAGGCCCGCATACCGCAAAAAAACAAACAAACAGAAACAAAGCAGAGTGGACCTGTTCTACGGAATGGCCCAAACCACACATTCTAATACGCAGTTAGGAGGGATGTCAAAACTAAGTCACCTATTCTTCCAATCACCAATAATTTTTGTTCTAAAAATCATATCATTTAGATTTTTCTTTTGTGTGGAATAAATGAACAGTTGTGCTCAATGAGTGTTGAGTTTCTGTTTAGAAGAAGTGAGGATACAAAAATAAGACCTGTATATATGCTGCCTACACGAGACTAACTTCAGATCTAGAGACACATACAGCCTGAAAGTGAGGGGATGGAAAAAGGTATTCCATGCAAATGGAAATCAAAAGAAAGCTGAGTAACAATACTCATATCAGACAAAATAGACTTTAAAATAAAGACTGTTGGGACTTCCCTGGTGGCGCAGTGGTTAAGAATCTGCCTGCCAATGCAGGGGACACGGGTTCGATCCCTGGTCTGGGAAGATCCCACATGCCGCGGAGCAACTAAGCCTGTGCACCACAACTACTGAGCCCACGTGCCACAACTACGGAAGCCTGCGTGCCTAGAGCCTGTGCTCTGCAACAAGAAAAGCCACAGCAATGAGAAGCCCACACACTGCAATGAAGAGTAGCCCCTGCTCGCCACAACTAGAGAAAGCCCGCACACAGCAACAAAGACCCAACATGGCCAAAAATAAATAAATAAATAAATAAATAAAAGACTGTTACATAATGATCAAGGGATCAATCCAAGAAGATATAACTATTGTAAATATATATGCACCCAACATAGGAGCACCTCAATATATAAGGCAAATATTAACAGATAATAAAAGGAGAAATTGACAGTAACACAATAGTAGTGGGAGACTTTAATACCCCACTTACATCAATGGACAGATCATCCAGACAGAAACTCAGCTCAGATCCTTAGCTTGAGTTTACTGGTCCCTCTAGCCTGGTCACAGCTGTCATTGCAGAGACTGACTTACATCTCATGTTTCCACCCCCTCTCCCACCTCAGCCCCCATCTGCTGTTGGAACTGTCTCATTTAGAGCAGAGCTCTGAAGAATTAGAGATGAAGTTCCAAGTGTTGGAGTCTCAGAACCAGGTGAAGACAGTGCTTAGCTGATAGAAGGGTGTGACTTGGCCGTTTATTTGGGGTAACACTCAGTGTAAAACTAGCACATGGTGTTATCATGGGAAGTGCATGTACCAACAGAGACCCAGATTTAGACCCAAGACTCAACAAACACTTCCAAGCTGAGTCACCTTGGATAGACTTTGACCTTGGACAGAGATTAAATAAACTATCTAATCTTTTAGATATTCAGTTTCCCTTCTGGAAAAAGAAGATACTAATTGGGTTGTGTTGAGGCTTGAATGAAAGGGAGAGGATCCTTTACCCCTACCCCCAGCCCACCGAGTCTCTCTGCTCTCTTGCCCTCAGCCCCAGGTGGTGTGTGTCTTTCAATCTTTCTTCTTTGCCTTTAACCTGTCCTTTTTTTGCACTATGTTTGGTTTTTTATTCTTCAAATAACCACAATATATTAGTAGAATTGAAGAACTTTAAAAAATATTGGTATTGATCAAATACATTTATATCATCTTTTTATTAATCTTTAAAATCATTTTTAACCTTTTCTTTTCAAAATCTTCCATGTCCAAAAGCAAAATCAATGACTTTTTAAACATGTTTCTGTGTTTGGGGCTGCTGGTGGGGTTGGCTTTAACCATTTGTAAGTGAATGGTCTTTATAATGCAAAAGATTCTCTACCTTGGTATAGAACTTTGGGTGAGTCTTGGGTGATTTTTCTGGTTTAAGAGGGCCCAAATCCCAGGTGCCTCGTGATAATTACATAATCTCTCCGTTCACATCAGCTTTGTGGTATGTAGAATGTGGAAGTATTAACCTTCACTTGGGATAAGGTAGCACTGGACCCAAGGTCAACCTTGCCAGGGTGGAATAGAAGCAAGCGTGGCAGCATCATAGAGATGCAGGGAACCCCAGGATTCTGCAAGAGCGGAGATCTAATCTGATTCAGGATTCTGGACCAAGCTCTGACCATATAGGGTCTTCCCACAGGTCCTCAGTTATCACACGAGGTCTTGGCAGCCAAGAGTCATCATGAAACTGGTCTCATCACAATCATCCTTCGACAGTTCATATCTCACTTTTCTGCAGTTGTCTGCGATATAAGACCAATGGGGGAAAACTGACTTATCATGTTTGTTCTATTCATTCCTTCATTTAGTCATTTTTTGAGAGCTGACTATATGGCAGGCACAGTGTTCGTGGTACCCAAATGCGTGACTCCCAAGCCTTACCCTTCCTGGACTTAGGGTGTAGCAAGAGACATATCTGCAAACAAGCAGTTAGGGGATGGGCCCCACTGGGGTGTCCACAGGCACTTTGAGAGCTTAAAGGGGGCAAGCCTAACTGTTGGGGGGATGAAGGGGAAGAAAATTCCTTTAGGGGGGTGTTATTTGTGTTGGACCTTGAAGGCTAAGTCTTTAGCAGCCCGGTTGCTAGCCGCAGCTCTGAATTTGCATCAGCTTTGCCCTGTTTGCTGACTCACAGTTTGCTCATCTCTGACCTGGGAAGACGGCGCCCACCTTTCCCGTCTCTGGAGGTAGAACTAAGGCAACAGGGAGGCTTGTGAGGTTGTGAGGACACTCACCTGTCGGGAGGTTCTTCTTCATGCCCCAACAGTGTGCGCCTGCAAGATGGTGGGTGTGCCTGGGCTTAGGGTTCAGTGTGCGGCTGTGAACTTCCCATCTGTCCTCATTAGACCAGTATGACTAAGTCCACGTGGTCATGATCCCGATGTTCTCTGGTAGTAGAGTCTGCATTAGAGTGTGATTGAGTAAATCCCCTCCTTCTCTTGCTGACAGTGTGCACTTGCAGAGATCACTGAACAGTATGAGCCCCAGGTTTCTCATCTGTATGATAAAGATGACGGTAATAGTTCATACCTCGTGGGTTGGTTGTGAGGATCAAAGGAGATAATGTGTGTAGAGTACCAGGCACAGTGTGACTCTCTAACAGTCACCATTATTAGGACTGGGGAGTAACCAGGAAAGGGTCACAGAGAATCAGGATAAGGCTCCTGCTTGGCCATTTTCATGGTGGTTCCTGCCGTGGTGGAGGTCACTGCTACCCACATAGCACACTGGGTGGTTGAGAGAGGATGAGCCACCTCTTTTCCTATTTGTGGATGGTGAAGGCAGCTGAGGTTGGATGAATTCCTTATCACTATCATGTATTCAAAAAATGCTTTCAATTCAATAATATTATTCAAGATTTAAAAAGGAAGGAGGGCTTCCCCGGTGGCACAGTGGTTAAGAATCCGCCTGCCAACGCAGGGGACACGGGTTTGATCCCTGGTCCGGGAAGATCCCACATGCTGTGGAGAAACTAAGCCCGTGCACCACAACTACTGAGCATGCCCTCGAGAGACCGCGAGCCACAACTACTGAGCCCAGGTGCTACAACTACTGAAACTCGCACGCCTAGAACCCATGCTCCGCAACAAGAGAAGCCACCGCAATGAGAAGCCTACGCATCGCAATGAAGAGTAGCCCCGCTCGCTGCAGCTAGAGAAAACCCGCACACATCAAAGACCCAACGCAGACAAAAATAAATAAATTGAAATAAATAAATAAAAAAGAAATAATCAGGGTCTTTAAAAAAAAAAAAAAAGGAAGGAAATGCTGTCTCAGGCTACAACATGAATGAACCTTGAGGGTATTATGCTAAGTGATATAAGCCAGTCACAAAAAGACAAATACTATGTGATTCCCCTTATATGAGGTACCCAGAGTGGTCAGATTCTTAGATACAGAAAGTAGGAAGGTGGCTGGGGGGAGGGAGGACTGGGGAATTGTTTAATGGGTATGGAGTTTCAGTTCTGCAGGATGAAAAGGGTTCTGGAGATTGCTCAACAATGTGAATATACTTAACACTTCTGAACTGTATACCTACAAATAATGAAGATGGTAAATTTTGCTGTGTATATTTTATCACAATTTTATAAAAGCTTAATAAGCTTGTGCCAAGTGTAAGGCATTATACCTGGCCCAAGGGGAGGCAGTGTGAATAAAAACAAATATGGCCCCTGTCTCCCCTTAACGAAACTTACAGGCTGGTAGGGGAGGCATATGTCAAAGGAAGAATGACATTAATGGGCAAAAGTGCAGCTGGAACAGGTGCTCCAACCAGAAGATCATGGTACCCTGAGAACCTAGAGTATGGGGACTTGACCTCATCGGGCAGACCAGGCCAGGTGAAGAGCAGCAGTGAGCGGGATGAGGAAGAGTATCCCACGGACGTGCGAAGCATGAGCCCAGGCTGCAACAGGGAGGCCAGTGTGGCTAGAGTTCAGAGGGAGGAGGAAAGCGTGTTGTGAGAAGAGGCTGGCGAAGACGGAGGGGCCAGACCACGTGGCCTTGTTGGCCATGTAGAGTTTTGTCTTTCTTCCTGAGCTGAGGGGAGGCCATTGAGGGTTTTGAGCTGAGGATGGGGAGACACATAGAAAAGCAGGTTTGTGTTTTGAAAAGGTCAACCTGAAGGAACATTTTTTTTTTTCTTACAAGGAAAGATCTCATCAAATGCTAAGAGTTGTCTCTATTATGCACCTGGAAAAACTGATTGAGTCCCCTAGATGTTTCTCCGGGGCCTGATGTTCACAGGGCCCCCGGCGAGAGCACAGATGGGGAACCCACATCCCAGAAGTCTAAATGGTTACAGGCAATAATCAAGCAAACAAACCATTATTAATATGTTCTATCCTCTTACCATGACAAACAAACATCTCTTTATAACTAAAATGTCAAAAAAGATATGTACAACTGTGGTTTTTGTTTTTTTTTTTTTTTCCTGGTACGCGGGCCTCTCACTGTCGTGGCTTCTCCCGTTGCGGAGCACAGGCTCTGGACGCGCAGGCTCAGCGGCCGTGGCTCATGGGCCCAGCCGGCTCCACGGCATGTGGGATCTCCCCGGACCGGGGCACGAACCCGTGTCCCCTGCATCGGCAGGCGGACTGTCAACCACTGCGCCACCGGGGAAGGCCCAACTATGGTTTTTAATATGACTAAGAGCCAATAAAGTACCAAAGATGATTGAATTTAACTATAACTGCACTGTCTGGGTATTCTGTTGGGTCATTGAGATGTGGATACATAATAAAATATTTTATAATTAATCCATCATTTCCTGTTTCATAATTTTTGGCCTTCTTAATAGTAAAATCACGAATTATATTATTTTAATTAAGATTTTCATACAATTCGTGTTGTTTTAATAGAAATGCTGTTAGATGACTTTTTTATAACAGGTACATTGAATATATATTGTATATATATTCGTATATATGCAGTTCACCCATTTGAAGACTCCAACTTTTATTGAGTCATTTTAGTTATGAGATCATTTTCATTAATTCCAATTTGAAGAAACTTTGCCCTACTGAGATCATATCAACCTGAATTGTTAAAAAAAACTTCTTTAAAGCAATACTTGGATTTGAAAATGAACCATAAATATAGTATATTATGTTCCAAACATGGTAATGGGATCTCTTAGATACATTATCTTTATCACAAAAAGTATTAGAAAGAAAATATTTTAATTCCATCACACAAATGTCTATCACTTATGCTGCAACTTTCCCTGTCTGTTCAAACAATACCTCAGTCTCATATTAATGTAAAGTCCTGGCATCATGTTTCACACATATTATCTGGACATCTATGCAAATTTAAGAGCAATAGGAATGGTTTGATGTTGTAAAATGTCCCTTGGCTGCCATGTGCAAGTGTTGTGAGTTTGGAGGACCTCCTGAACTACAAATTGTGAGGAGGGGGAAGGATATAGACATTTGGTACAGCTAGGGATGGTGCTTCATTGTGCGAGGATCCATTGTATTCATGTATTTGAAAGAAAGGAATTGACAAGTTAATTAGCCTTTTCTCACATCCACGTGTTTCTGCTACTCAAACCCTCCCTGCACTCTGAAGCAACCCCCATCGCTGCCATGGCTGGTATTAGCAGTGGGGAAACCCTCAAATGTTTGGGGCTCTCAGACACGGATGCCAATTGTTTCGAGGTCATAGGGCAAGGGATGCCGAGGAGCAGTTCCCTGGGGCGTAAACAGTGTTAGTCACAAGAGCTGATGTTTAGGATTACTCCAAGTGACATGGACACTCATGTGTCCTTAATAAATTGTGTGTGTGTGTGTGATATTTGTGGACTTCTAAAGCACAGTGTCCAGGGTGGGGACCCCTCTGCCCAGGGGTTTAGGATGGCACTACCTGCAGCCTCAACTTGCATAAGCATTCGGCAGGCCCTTTCCAAATCCACCCCCATCAATTTACTAATCCTGATATTGACCAACACTGCCAGGAGGTACTTTCTTTCTCACTCTGTTCCTTTTAAAGACTGCTGACTGCGGTTTTTCACTTGTTTTGTCTCATTAGGAACTGGAGAAAGTGGCAAAAGCACCTTTATCAAGCAGATGAGAATCATCCATGGGTCTGGTTACAGCGACGAAGACAGAAAGGGGTTCACGAAGCTAGTTTATCAAAACATATTCACCGCCATGCAAGCCATGATCAGAGCCATGGATACCCTGAGGATACAGTACGTGTGTGAACAGAATAAGGTAACATGCTTAAGAGTGTTGGACCCATTTGTGAATGCATGCTATCCTCCTCTGGTTAGCATATGTATCTGAACTAAAAGATTTACTGCGTGCTTCCATCAGAGGCCAAAAGAAGCTCTTGAACTCAGATTCTGGGGTAGAGATACTCCAGAGGAGTGTGATGAATTTAGGAACAGTGCTGCAGTCTTATTTCTGCAGAAGCTCTAGCATAGTGGTAGTGTGGTGCTGCCCAGCATGCAGCAATTCAGAAATGTGGGTAGTCATTCTGGTGACTTTTTTCAGATGCTGAGAAAAGGAAGACATACATATACATCTCCTCTTTCAGCTAAGATACCTGGTTAATTTCTTCATTGGAGGAGTGGAGATCTTGGGTTTACAATGGCCAACTTTTTTTTGTTTGTTTGTTTGTTTGTTTGTTTTGTGGTACGCGGGCCTGTCACCGTTGTGGCCTCCCCCGCTGCGGAGCACAGACTCCGGACGCGCAGGCCCAGCGGCCATGGCTCACGGGACCAGCCCCTCCGCGGCATGTGGGATCTTCCCGGACCGGGGCACGAACCCGCGTCCCCTGCATCGGCAGGCGGATTCTCAACCACTGCGCCACCAGGGAAGCCCTACAATGGCCAACTTTTTAAGAATTCCCAGTCTTAGGAAAATGCCCTGCAGACTACTCAAAGAAGACAGTGGGCTTTGTTTGTTTGTTTTGGGAGCTAGCCCTTCTTAGGAGCTAAGTGATGATTTATGAAGGGTAATGCTTGTGTCTCAACTAGCAGAGGACTCTCATAAAGTAATGGTATGACGTTGCCATTTGCTTTCCTGTCACCATGGGTTATTTAAAATACGTATCTGTTTAAGACTATAGGAAAATAATGAGGCAGGAGGGTGGGAGGAGGAGACAAATAATATTTTCTATGGTGTATTGGAATGTAAATCCATAGGAAAATACTATGTATAAATTCATTAAGAATCTAAATGATAGAGTTTCTTTAAAATAATTGATACCAAGTTACAACATGACATGATGATAAAGAGAAAAATTCTGTCTGATTCTCTTGTGGATCAATTAAAAAGAATTTAGCTGCTCAAATGCCAGAATAGTGGTTTAAATATGGACCTCAGGGACAACTTTATCATGAACTTGTGGCATCTGTGTTCATGTACATTATATAAAGAGTTTCAGAGCAATCAATCTAATTTTTTTTTAATCCTCAGTGACTGGATTACATAGGAAAACTCAACGTGCACCAAATTTTAGATGTACCTTTACAGTGTGACTGCAACCTTGTGTCTTTACCACCATTTCCTTGCAGTCTTGAGGAAATGAAGGAGTATAGCTTGCCTAACAGCTTCAACCCTCAACAGTGTTACGCTGAAAAATGTGTGTGTGCATGTGTGTCAGGCGGGAGGGGGGAGGGTGTTAGTGGTGGGAATTAGTCTTTAGTATATCTGATGCCGAGTAATATGAGAGGTGTGTCCTGAGCCACTGGGTGATTCTACAAGTGACTCTGATTCCTTTACACATTGGTTTTGAGTATATACATTATATCTTTTTGAATGCATGCAATTAAAAAAATATCACCCTTTACAAAGTATTTTAAAAATTAGGTCATCTGTGGAAATTTAGGATTATTTCAGAGAAGAGGTATGTCAGGAACGTCCTTGCGGTAATTTTAGTTAATCTACTTTCCTCCTTTGTAAAAGGCATTTTTTTTCCCAGTCATAGTGGGGTGACTGGGGAAAGCTTGGAATTTAGGGATAGGTTTGTAAACAGGCCTATTGGGAAGAAAAGGCTCAAGTATAAGTCAGTTCTGCTTATCTTGGCAACATGTGTTTGTAAAAACCTGATCAGATTTAGTAATCAAGGTCCCTGGGTTTTTGTTTGGTTTTCCCTCACGGTCTTCTAGAGGAATTCTGAGTTTATATTTCAAACAAAAAGGTTTTATGGGGTTTGACATTGCACCACTTTCTTGTGATCTCTTGATCTGAATTCTTTCTCACAAGGCCATGTCCCCTTGCTCACTAATCTGCATTAGTTTCCTCCAGCTGCCATAACAAAGCATTTCAAACTGGTGGCTTAAAACAGAGATTTCTTCCTTCACAGTTCTGAAGCCTGGAAGTCTGAAATCAAGGGGCTTGGTTCCACCTGGAGGCTCTGAGGGAGGCTCTGTTCCATGCTGCTCTCCTGGTTTCTGATGGTTGCTGGCAATCCTTGGTGTCCTTTGGCTTGTAGACGCTTCCATCCAGTCCCTGACTCTGTCTTCCCACAGAGCTCTCCCCTCTGTATCTCTGTGCTCACATGGTGTTCTCCTCTCTGTGTCCAAACCTCCCTCTTGCCATGAGGACAGCAGTCATTGGGTTAGAGACCATCCTAATCCAGTATGACCTCATCATAGCTTGATTATATCTACAAAGACCCTATTTCCCAATAAAGTTACTTTCTGAGATTTTGGGTTTTCATGAATTTCAAGGCAACACTATTCAACCCAGTACAGTCTGCCCTCTGCCCCAACCCCCCAAAGGATGTCCAGCCTATAAGCAAAATACATTCACCCCATTCTAATATCCCCCAAAAATTTAACCCTAAATACAGCATCAACTCCAAGTCTCAAATCTGATCTAAATATCAACTCAAACGGTCCCCAATCTCATCATTTAAATACTCTAAATCAGGTATGGGTGAGACTCTGGATATGGTCCGTCCAAGAGCAGAATTCCCCTCCTTTGACACACCTGTGAAACTAGGAAATGAGTCAGTAGTACCTCTGTCTCCTCCTCATTTGCTGTCTCTGGCTCTATTCTCAGTTCCTTCTTTCTACTTCAAGTACCTGCATTCATGCTTCATAAACTTCCTCTTATCCCTCAAACATATGCCAGGGATGAACCACATAGTGACATGGCTTAAGGACAAGCAAAAGGTTGAGTAGAAAGATCACTGGATTGGTTCCCCCAAACCTGGGCTCTGTTCATGGATCACCTGTGGGTCTCAGACAGGAGTCAGCAAACTTTTTCTATAAAGGGCCAGAGAGGAAATATTTTCGGCTTTGAGGGCTATACAGTCTCAGTTGCAATTACTCAGCTCTGCTGTTGTACAAAACCAGGCATGGGTAATGCGTAAACGAATGAGTGAGGTTTGCTTATAAACTCTGTTTGCAAAATGTGAAAATTATTCTTAACTCACGGGCCAAACAAAAAAAGGCCAAAGGTGGATTTAGTCCATGGTCTGGAGTTTGCTGACTCAGTCCTAGGGGAAACCGTGTAACCTTTCCGGTCTTGCATTTCCTTGTCTGCTAAATGCAGACAGTACATGCTCTGTCTACTTCATAAGCCAACATGAGCAAAAGGAAGTGCTTTACAAATTAAATGGCACTGGAAAATAGAAGGTTATTATTGGGGCAAGTTCAAAAGCCAAAAATGAACTCATTGTTTCTTCTGTTGATTGTTTAGGTCATTTTGATAGATTTCTTCTTTATTATTTTCTGATTAATTTTCTCTGTGGGCTAGTCCTGATTCCAAATGTGAAACTATAACAAAGTACCCTTCTTAGGTCTTAAAATGATAAAATGATTAGTGCTCTAGGAGTTTAAGTAATTACTTAAGCATGATCTGTGTCTTCTTTTTTAAAAAAATTTATTTTATTTATTTTTGGCTGCATTGGGTCTTCATTGCTGCGCACGGGCTTTCTCTAGTTGCGGCGAGCAGGAGCTACTCTTTGTTGCAGTGTGTGGGCTTCTCATTGCGGTGGCTTCTCTTGTGGAGCACGGCCTCTAGGCACGTGGGCTTCAGTAGTTGTGGCACATGGGCTCAGTAGTTGTGGCTCGTGGGCTCTAGAGTACAGGCTCAGTAGTTGTGGTGCATGGGCTTAGTTTCTACACAGCATGTGGGATCTTCCCAGACCAGGGCTCAAACCCGTGTTCCCTGTATTGGCAGGTGGATTCTTAACCACTGCACCACTAGGGAAGCCCATGCCACCACCAGGGAAGTCCATGTCTTCTTTACAAAGTATTGCTTCATTTAAAACAATTGACTAGTTAAGTCAGGGATGAACAAACCTAATTAGCTTTTCTTTTCAGTCCTTCCCTCACTTCTTATTCCATTATTTGATTTTTTTCAGAGCTAGACACTTTCTTAAAAGTCTGTAGAAGGGGGGCTTCCCTGGTGGCACAGTGGTTGCGCGTCCGCCTGCCGATGCAGGGGAACCGGGTTCGCGCCCCGGTCTGGGAGGATCCCACATGTCGCGGAGCGGCTGGGCCCGTGAGCCATGGCCGCTGAGCCTGCGCGTCCGGAGCCTGTGCTCCGCAACAGGAGAGGCCACAACAGAGGGAGGCCCGCATACCACAAAAAAACAAACAAACAAAACAAAACAAAACAAACAAAAGTCTGTAGAAGGGAATTAAGAGTGATTTTAGAGGGTTTTATTTTAAATATTAGGAAGATTATTGGTCAGCCAGGTTGTTGAAAATCTTTGCCTATTACTTGACAGGCTATTTTTGAAAGGAAATTTATCAGAAATTTAGTAGCGTTCGGTTTTTAACCATGTTTTAACCAACATGTTTTTTCAATTAAGATTTAGTCTTGAAGATTATTTTCTTATACATTGCCTACTTTTCTTAAAAGAAATTATTCACGTGTATTCACTCACTCTGTTGATAATCCTTAATTTTTATGTCTCTCAAGAATGTCACGAGCACATATTAGAATTTATGACTTCTTGAATAAATACTACAGAGGCATTTGCTCAGTGTCAGGACTACTAAATTTGAATTAAGCTTATATCTTATGTTTCCTGGTGATGATTTCATGGAAATCTTCATATATTTTACTGTTTGTAGTGTCTCCAACTTGAGAAATTCTCACTCTAGGTCTGTATTGTGGTAAAGGAAATCTTATCCCCGTAAAGGTTCTGCAGAATTGGCTTGGATGATTTACATACAGAATTTCCCAAGGGCAAAGGACAGCCCTGCCCAACTTTTCAAAAATGTTTGCTTCTGTATTCAGTGATCTCTAGAAAAAAAGTACAAGGTCTACAGGTTCTTTCCGTAGCTGACCCCCAGCTTCTTACTTGCCCTCCTTCTTATGGGAGCTCTTCACCACACTGGGGTCACATAGTATCTGCATGTAATGTACACACATTTAATTGCAAGGGCTCATCGTAAAAACAAAAACAGCATCTTAAAAAAGGAGAGTTAATAATTCATCAGTAAGAGGAGTATTTTGCCTGCCATTCCCCTCAAGTACTTAACTTGGAATTCGGTGTTTCTAGAAGTGTGAGGTCTGAAATTTCCTTCAAAAAGCATCTTTCTCTTCTGCGAGAAGCTTTTACTGAATTCCAAGTCACACTTGAGGTAGTGGGCTTGGGCCCTGTAGCCGCCTACAGCTCTTGAATGGCTGAATTTGGGGGGTTTAATTGACTCACAAGGTCTCTGCTGATTTTGTTTCAGGTTTTTCAGGTCTTTCATTTAGGTAGTACACAGATGTCTTTGTCATCAGTTCCCTGTAGCGTCTTGAGTTTCAGCCCCTTGGAGCGAGATCCCCCCTCTCCTGACTGCTGGATATATCAGGAACATGCAAAACAATGGTCCTCAGTCCCAGCTGCACATTGGGAGCTCTTGGGAGGCTTTTCTGCTGCCGCCCAGGGTACCAGCCCTGGCGAGTCGGACCTAAGTATTCTTGGCACGCAGCCCGAGCTTTTGGATTGACTTTTAGAAGCTTCCCAGGTGATTCTGATTAGGCAGCCAAGTTTTGAGAGCCACTGCTATATGTATCTTAAGATTATCTGGAAGCGTTCAGTTCAGAATCTACTTTCTGATGAGCCTTTCCATAGAGGAGAGGGAGACTTCTGGTAATCTCTTCCATGGGATGACCTAATCAACCTTTATCCAAAGGTAAATTGAGGGGCCAGCATTGAGGATGTTTGTTTAGTTCAGCTGTACCGGGGGCGGGGAGGCCTTAGTGAGATGAGGTGATGGTAGCCGTGACAGCATCTCCAGGTGACATGTTTGAATTCAGGGCAGATTCTGTGTTTTTTCCTTTGAGTCTTGCAGGAGCCTAGCACAGCATCATGGCAAGAGCTTCCAGGGATGGGGTGGGGGTCAGGGAGGAAGAAGGAGCTGCATTTCATTCTCTGGAGTTCACATTACGGGGCCTTCTCAGCCTCCTTTTCCCACTGTTGCTACACTGAAGTTATCGTTTCTTTTTGATCAGTAAAGAATCATGGATGCAGGTTATATTGATAACATGCCCAGGGTATAGATATTGTTTGTAATAAAAATACCTTACAATTTCATTTTGTAAATAGAAACATTATATTAGGAAATTACGTAGTTACATATTTTCACTCATCATTAATAGAAATTTTTATTTATTGAGATGGTAATTCACTAGGTATAAAACTTAAACATCAAATATCCAACTTCACATTTAAGCAATAAAGTCAGGTATTTGCAGGTTAGGATTGCAGGCGAAGACATTTTCTAACATCAAAAAGAGCTTTGATCATGTCTCGTATCTGTGTATATTTAACTCTTCCAGCTTAACTTTTCATTTTCAGAAAGTAAGAGGCTGAAGTTCTAGAAGGGTCTGTTAAGGATGCATGTGAGGAAATCAGGCACAGTTAAGTGAAAATGGTCAATTTATGTGGCTCTTTTCAGAAGAGCTTCTCAGGGTTTGACATATGTTAAGACCCCCTTATTTTCTAATTTTAAAAACATCTGTTTAAATATACTTTTCAGTCCTACTTCCTCATCCAATTTGAAAAGTCATATTCTGCATGAGCCTCTGGGAACAGGGAGGCCAATGTTCAGACTTTGGCTTTAGCCCAGGGTCACTGGTTCTCTGGCACATGTTAAATTCAGGCTCTTTCTTCCCATGTCCTATTGGATATTAAAAATCGTGTGGTACATTTTTCTCCTTACTAAGAACTTGGAGTCCTAGCCAGTGTCATAACAACAAATTCTCCATCAAAATCCTAGGCTGGAGTTTTTCCATTTATGCTAATAGTTCTCTGATTAATCAATGTTGACTTCAGTGTGAAAGTTGCTCAATCACAGCTTGAAATGTAGGAGTTTGGAAAATGGGAAAGAATAGGATAAAAATGAGAAAGAACTGGTTTTCTCCTTAATCACCGTTACAAGTAAATCTGACCAGCCACTACGCACACATTGGAAGACGAGAAATGTTTGGGGCCAGTGATGAGATTGATTTGACCATTGAAATGTTAATTTCTTCTCTTACCTCACGACTAGGTATGAACCTACCACGTGCAAAGAAATGCTTTTAAAAAGGGAAAATCTTGGGCTTACCTGGTGGCGCAGTGTTTGAGAGTCCGCCTGCCGATGCAGGGGACACGGGTTCGTATCCCGGTCCGGGAAGATCCCACATGCCGCGGGGCGGCTAGGCCCGTGAGCCATGGCCACTGAGCTTGCGCGTCCGGAGCCTGTGCTCAGCAACGGGAGAGGCCACAGCAGTGAGAGGCCCGCGTACCACAAAAAAAAAAAAAATAAAATAAAAAAGGGAAAATCTCACAAAGTTATATCCCAGGAACTAGTGTGACCAACAGGCTATTTGAACACCTATCCATCCATCTAACATGTGAAGTATTTTCCTTGAGTCTTAAATTGCATGCAACTTTCTTGCTATCTTAAAATACAAAGGGGAACATGTGAAATACCCTCACAATTCAAAACTCTTTAACAAAAGCTAGAATCATGGTCGTTGATGCTAGCAAAATTCTTTTTAAAAAAAGTCTTATTGAAATACAGTTGATTTGCAACGTTGTGTTTAATTTATGCTGTGCAGCAAAGTGACTCAGTTATATATATATATATATATATTAGGTGGGCCCAAAAGTTCATTCGGTTAGTGAATACGTTCAATAAAGTTCTTCGTGAAAATGAAAAATGTCTACTTAAAACCGAACAAACTTTTTGGCCCACCCAATATATATATATATTTTCATATTCTTTTCCATTATGATTTATCACAGGATACTGAATACAGTTCCCTGTGTTATACAGTAGGACATTGTTGTTTATCCATGAAAATTCTTGTTAGATCCAAAGTCCTTCACAATTTGCTTTCTCTTCATGGCAGAGCCGCACTCTCGTTTTCTGATGGTAGAGAGGTAACAGGTGTGTTAATGCTACTGTCTTCGCAGCCCTGCCTTTTCTTGTCACCCAGTTTCTTCACTGATGAATGAATGCCATAAACATGTGCCAAGAGGTAAATTAATCCCCAGGTTTGTTTTGGAGTCCTGCCAAGAGAATCATCAGTTCACCTGGTTTCATTGAATTGCGAGGTAGATTTTCTTATTAACTGGTTGTAATAAACTCTGCAGTATAAGCCTAGGCAAAGCATTCTAGAAAGCATCCCCTGATAAGAACTTTTTTTTTAATTCAGGTGGGAGCTCAAATGGGATACAATAACTAATCCAACAGAAACAAATAGTTAAAAGGTTTGTGTATGTGTGTCTGCGTGCATGTGTGGGTGCGAGTGAGTGGGCGTATTCACCAGTCAACCCACCTTCAGAGTTAAAACCATATACGTTAGAAACCAGAACAGTGGCTTTTTAAATTTTCATTGACTCTTCTTTTTGGAAGCTCAGATGTTTCCAGGGAGCTTTGAGGCATTGCATCTTGTGTACTTCACTGTGATTTCTTTTTCTTTTTAATTTTTATTTTATATTTGGAGGATTTACAATGTTGTGTTGGTTTCAGGTATACATTAAAGTTATTCAGTTATGCATATACATATATCTATTCTTTTTCATATATCTATATGAAATAGATACATATACCTATTTCTTTTCCCATATAGGTTATTATAGAGTATCAAGTAGAGTTCCCTGTGCTATACAGTAGGTCCTTGTTGATTATTTACTTTATATATAGTAGTGTGTCTATGTTCATCCCAACCTCCTAATTTATCCCTCCCCCACACCTTTCATCTTTGGTTACCATAAGTTTGTTTCTAAGTCTATGAGTCTGTTTCTGTTTTGTAAATAAGTTCCTTTGTACCCTTTTTTAGATTCCACATATAAGCGATATCATGTTATTTGTCTTTCTCTGTCTGACTTACTTTACTCAGTATGACAATCTCTAGGTCCATCCATGTAGCTGCAAATGGCATTATTTTGTTCTTTTTTAGGGCTAAGTAATATTCCATTGTATATATGTACCACATCTTTATCCATTCCTCTGTTGATGGACATTTAGGTTGCTTCTGTGTCCTGGCTGTTATACTGCAGTGAACATTGGGGTGCATATATCTTTTCAAATATGGCTTTCTCCGGGTATATGCCCAGAGTGGGATTGCTGGGTCATATGGTAGTTCTGTTTTTAGTTTTTTAAGGAACCTTACTGTTCTCCATAGTGGCTGTACCAATTTACATTCCCACCAACAGCATAGGAGGGTTCCCTTTTCTCCACACCCTTTCCAGCATTTATTGTTTGTAGACTTTTTGATGATGGCCATCCTGACCCGTGTGAGGTGATACCTCATTGTAGTTTTGATTTTCATTTCTCTAATAATTAGTGATGTTGAGCATCTTTTCATGTGCTTTTTGGCCATCTGTATGTCTTCTTTGGAGAAATGTCTAGTAAGGTCTTCTGTCCAGTTTTGATTGGTTTTTTTTGTTTGTTTTTTGCTGTTGAGGTGCATGAGCTGTTTGTATATTTTGGAGATAAATCCCTTGTTGGTCACATAGTTTGCGAATATTTTCTTCCATTCTGTGCATTAGCTTTTCGGTTTGTTTATGGTGTCCTTTGCTGTGCAAAAGCTCTTAATTTTAATTAGGTCCCATTTGTTTATTTTTGTTTTTATTTTCATTCCTCTAGGAAGTGGATCCAAAAAGATACTGCTGCGATTTATGTCAAAGAGTGTACTGCTTATGTTTTCCTCTAAGAGTTTTATAGTGTCCGGCCTTACATTTAGGTCTTTAATCCATTTTGAGTTTATTTTTGTGTTGGTGTTAGAGAGTGTTCTAATTTCATTTTTTTTTTTTTACATGTAGCTGTCCAGTTTTCCCAGCACCACTTATTGAAGAGACTGTCTTTTCTCCATTACATGTTCTTGCCTCCTTTGTTGTAGATTAATTGACCATAGGTGTGTGGGTTTATTTCTGGCCTTCTATTCACCTTGATTTCTGACACTTAAAACTCTGTCAGGTTTAATTAAATATTATCTAAAGTAACATAAAATAGCTTTCACATTGTTACTCTTGCTTTGTATCTTCCCTAAGTTAAATTTAAAATATTTTGGCATTTTAAAATCTGTAATTAGAAGTAAAGATATGGGCACATTTAAGTTGGCCATTTATGAAATCTGGTTAGAAAATTGTTTGCTTTTGTGTGTGAGTATATAAAGAATAGAAAGTTTACTAATTTTTCTAGATTCTCTTTTTTTTAAAGTCACAACTAATCTAGTCTTTTAATCGTTTAAATAGTTAAGGTGGAGCTAGTTGCACAAAGGTTGAGGATTATAGGAATAACTGTATTTTAGGTGCCTCAAAGTTCTCTCCCTTTCATTTACACCGAGAGCTCCAGTGGTTGAATGATGGCATTTGTGGGAGGCCATCATGATCGACCAGTGGCCACCAATTCTCCCCAAGACCCCAAACTCTTCCCCCTCCTGTTGTATCTTTGCTTTGTGTTGACATGGAATGTCTTTCCTATTGAACTGTGTGGAGGCTTCACTTTGTGGTTTAATCATCATTTATCATTATTATCATGCATGATCATCATGATTTGCATCAGTCCATATGTAGAGCCCTAACAATGTTAGTAATTACAAGAAAGTCTTTCTTTCCAAGTTCAAGTTAGTTCTTGGTGTAGTAGAATGAGACAATGGCTGACATAAAATTGAATTCCTGGCCTGTCTGTCATTTACATCCTCAACAGCCTTGGGCCGATCACCAACGCTCTCAGTCTTTGTATTTCCTTCCTTAAGTGAGGGCTGTGTTGGCTCCCTGTGATATTACAAAATTTAAACATGTGAGTAACCTACGTTCAGAAGCAAAAAATTATATTTTGCTGTGTCCTAAACAGGTTTCTTTTTTTGGCAAAATTTTATTTTTTGTCACTTTGTCTTATCAACTTCTTCATTAATAATACACTACACCCAGTACAGTGTTACATATAGTATGTCAACATAGGCTATTTTATTTCATATAATCCAGGAGTTCTTTTCAGACACAGTAGAAAGTACCAGAATAAGAAACAGAAAGACACATTTCAGACTCACAGTGAGTAATCCATGTTCCAGAATATATATGGTTTGCAGATGTGCCCTTGCCCCCTTCCTGAGGATAATATCAATTTTTAGGTTTCAAAAGAATGAATCGGATGAATGAATGAATGAATGAATGAGTGATCCTCCTTCCTGCAGATGCTGGCATCTGCATCTCCTGCATCTCCTCTCACATTTCACCATGAGAACAAGCATCTGTGGACAAGAACATCCCTCACAGAAATCTTGGGTCAGAAGGACAGAAAGATGAGGCAGAATTCATGCAGTGTCTTTCAAGTTGCTTGATTTCCTTAAAATTTTTTTAAATGACAAGGTTAAAGGATTGGAGAAGAATCTTTCTTTAATTGTCAACTGAAAAAAAAAAAAAAGCACAACATGAGAGCTGTGAGTTAAATTGTATTTGGGGGCAAATTGAGGACTATAGCCCAGAAGACAGCATTTCAGATAGCTCTGAAGAATCTTCCTTTAATTGTCAACTGAAAAAAAAAAAAAAAAGCACAACATGAGAGCTGTGAGTTAAATTGTATTTGGGGGCAAATTGAGGACTATAGCCCAGAAGACAGCATTTCAGATAGCTCTGAGAAGCTGCTCCAAAGAGGCAGGGGGGAAGGTCAGTATATATGTGATTTTGGTGAAGCGGGGTATACATGCAAGCAAGCACACATTTTTTGCAGAAGGATGCTGCTAGTCACAAGGAGCAGACGTCATCATGAAGGATTATAGTGCTTTTCTAGATATGAGGAGATGCAAGAATTGGGCTCATAAAATCTGCTGAAAATATTTAACTATCTGAAGACCTGTTCTGCCAGTTTTTCCCACAGCACAAAGTGCCTCATTCCTGATCCCTGCCCTGAACTCCTTTCAGGGGTGTTGAAGGTCAGCAGCTGTAGCAGCTCACGATTCAATCCTTGTAGAGGTAGATGGCAAGTGCCAATTTGTCGTTGGTAAAATGACGCGACTTCTGGTGATTTCTTCACTCCCTCCCTCAAAGAGAAATGTCCAGGCTGGCCCAGGCAGTTGGTGGCTCTGGCTGTGCACATCTGAGTCTAACGCAGGCACTGGGCTTTGTTTCAAGGGAAACCATGCTCTCCACTTTCTTATCTACCAGGGACAAGTCATCACCGTTGTAGTTAGAGTGGTTCATTTTTATTTTTTTCTATTTGGCCAGAGATGACCCTTCTCACTGTCAGTAAAGGTGATAAACCACGCCTCCCTCCACTGCAAAGTCAAGTCCTCCCTTGATTTGGGTATGAAAATCTGCTTATGATAGTTCTGCATCCCTGCTTCCAGATGGGTGGTATTTCTGCCACTAGTGGTGAATGTGAATGGCTGATAATGCCTAACAGTCATTGCCACCTAGGAAACTTAGAGATGAAAACTCAAGCCATAGCAATAGTAGGCACTTGATGTGTGTTTGTTTTATGGATAAAGTGAATGGTACAAGCTAAAAGTGTTCTCTAGATGAAAAGCTGGGCCCAAGAGGAATTAAAATGGACAACCAGTCTGGAATCCTAGGGCTTTAAGAATCTAATGTTGCCTGGCTTTCCCTTGAAGCAGGGTCCCCTGAGGGAAGGTCTCCCGGTGGCCCCCGTGTCCTCACAGTGACTCTCCGCAGCCCTCCCAGGGCACATGCCACGTGCCTCTCTGAGTGCTGCTCTCTCCTGCGGTGGAGGCCTTTACAGGGCTGTCTGTCCCAGCTCACTCTGAGCTCCTCAAAGGCTCTCAGACAAAGGTGGTACCAAAAATATATATATATATATATCTGCCTTTTGAATTCCAGGTGGACAGTATCAGAAATCTCAAGTTGTTACATCATAGTTTTGGCATTAAAAACAAAACATACCCATCCGATAATATAGACCAGACAGGCTTTTTCTCTTCTTTTTTTTTTGTTTTTAACAAGCATGCCGGCTTTGGCATCAGTGTCTCGGCCGCTCTTCCGTTCGCTCCTTCAGCTCCAAGCACAATCACCTCCTCTCTCTTGGCCCCAGTAGATGGGATGCTCCTTCAAGTCCAGGACTTTGTGCATGCTCTTCTCTGCCCTCCCTTCCTCTCTTTGTCTAGCCCAGTCTTTCTTGGCCTCCACTAGAATGGAAGCTCCATAAAGGCCAAGGACATGTCTGCTTTCACACACCTTTGTAGCTCCAGCACCGAGATGCACGCAGGCCAGTTTGCCAAAAGCCTGTTCACTGAAGAACCAATTTCTGGGGCAAAGGGATCCGAGTTTTTGGGAGCCCTCACAGGTGATCTTAGGACCACATTCTGGCCTCTCCTGACCTTGTCTCTGACAAACCCTCCAGCCTCATCTGCTCTCCCTGGTGGATTGGGTTTTCCAGCTCATCCCATGCTCCTGTTTGCTTATGCTCTTCATCTGTTGACACATCCTGACACCCATTTCCTCTGCACTCATAAATAGCTAACTTGGTCTATTCATCTTGAATAAGGTATCCAATACCGTAGCAAACTTTCTTTAATGCCCTCCTCCTTCCATCCTCCCTGGGGTGAGGCACTCTTTCCAGTGTACCCATAACACCTTGCATTAAACTTATTTATGCACCTCTTCCACTTTAGTCTAGGAGTTCTTTGAGATTGGGAATCATGTCCTGGGATCTCTACATCCCTTTGGGCTCAATAATTGTTAGTGAAGTGACATTATAGCCTTGTGTGAAGATACCATGAATCCATAGCTGCCTGTGAGCTTTGTCCAGGGGGTGAAATCCACAATCTCATAGGATGACTGAGCTGTTCTTACATGATATATTTTTGCACTCCTTACCTCTGGGATTGTGATAATGGGCAAAAAGAACAGAGAGTCTACATGACCATGTTTTTCTGTTTCTGAGAAATATCAGACAATGGGAAATAATGCTTCTGAGTTGCAGGATGATCAAGAAGCCTTGCAGAGTCATGGGGCTCAAAATTCATTGCAATAAGCTTGGGATTGGGCATGTTCAGCCCTTGGGATGTGTTTGGTGAACTGCAAACGTACTCCGCCTGTGGGAGCTGGGTCAGTGGTAATGACTCTTTTCAAGCTGAATCACCCACCAGGCAGCTGTTTTGGAATCCCACAGGGCTAAAAAAAAAAAAAAAAAAAAAAAAAAAATGGTGCTGTAGGAAGAATGGCTTGTTGACGAGCTAAAAGAGAAGCTCAGTAAATAACCCTCTTCAACAACCAAGTTCTAAAGTAATTGAGAAATAAGACAAAGGAATAGGCATATGATGACCAAGGTATCATGTTTGTTATTGCTAAAGCTAAGGATAGAGAAGGTGGCTCAAAACTAAGGCAGGTCACCTTTCTAATACTGAATCCAGAATGTGATAAACTGACCCATAAGGTCATCATTAGCTCTGGGAGAGCCCAGCCCTCACCCACAGGGGCAGCCCTCTAACAGCATAGAAGAGAGGAAGGGGCAGGGGCCGGGAGTGTTACTCTGCTGATATACCTACACGTGGAGAGTGGTGGGTGTGTCACCAGTGTCATAGAATGTATCACAGGCCCTCTCTTCTGTGCTTAGGTAGCTCCCTAAGGGCGGGGACTATATAAACTTCTGGACACTAAAATGAGTGTGAATCTGTGCCAGGTTTTATTGAAGATACACCCTTTTATCCTAAGCAATTCTTCAGTGTAGGTGCTGTCAGTTGCCCCCACTTCAGAGATTTGGAAACTGAGGTTTATGGAGGTTAAATGATGTCCCCAAGATCACACAGGTGTTGTGTGTCAGAGCTGGAAGCTGAACCCAGGCACCTTCCCAGGCTGTTAACCTCTATGCTTCGAGCTTCTCTATGGTTATATAAGGCCATGTGCAGTGGAAGGTCCTAGGTCATCACTTACAGTTCATTATGAAAGCAGTAAAGGATGTGAAAGGAGGGTTCTCTGTCTCGAAATCTCTATTCCTGGCCACTCTCATTCATTCCTTGTTCCCTGGCTGGAATCCAACCAGCTTACACAACTGTCAGTCTTATCTCTATCCGTATTTATACAAAGGGGTCATGCAATTAAAAAAACCCAGAAATATCAGGATGTTAGTACATCTGTTGGATGAAGTTTAAGGATTGGAGAGCTTTCTATTAAGTGGATTTTTTTTTTTTTTTTTTTTTTTGCGGTATGTGGGCCTCTCACTGTTGTGGCCTCTCCCGTTGCGGAGCACAGGCTCCGGACGCGCAGGCTCAGAGGCCATGGCTCACGGGCCCAGCCGCTCCGCGGCATGTGGGATCTTCCCAGACCGGGACACGAACCCGTGTCCCCTGCATCGGCAGGCGGAGTCTCAACCACTGTGCCACCAGGGAAGCCCTGTTAAGTGGATTTGAAATGGTTGCCTGGAGAATATATTTTTAAATTTTATTTCCCTATAGATGAGAGAACTAAACAAGCCAGAGATGATTTCAAATTTATTTTGCAAATTGAAACAATCAAAACATAACAATGACCTTTGAACCAGTGCCAGAGAGTCAGGAAAGATCAAATAAAATCTGAAGAATATATTCTGATAGTGGCGTAAACGGGGTTCATTTTGGCTTTGATATTCTCCCTGGATTATATCTCAAGTGCAGTTATGTGTTTTAACTCGCTTTACCCCAGTCTATTCAGATTTCCAGATCTGCTCACGAGCTCGGTTTAATTCAGTTGGAAAAATCACTGGAGGAGAAAGAAGAGGGCTGTGAACATGAGCTCTCTCATCTCCCCCAAAAGGCACACACACTTGCTGCACCTGCAAGTTCTCTGTCTCAGTGAAGAGCGGTCCCTGATTCCCAACACCTTCAGTGAGCTGGCTTATGGGACCCATACAGAGAACGTGCATCTTGTTTTCTGTGCAACTTTACGGACACTTTGACTGCCACTCTTGGGGTCTAAGAGTAAGGTCTGTTCTAGGGAGCAAAGAAGCAGAGAAACTGTGCCTTTGTGGCTAATTAGCTGGATAACTTGGACAAGTCACTGGCCTCTTTAAACCCGCTTTCTTGTTTGTAAAATGAGGGAACTGGACTGGTGGATCTTTAAATTTCTGAATGATAGAGGCATGGAGGATCCATCTTAGAACTGGAGAATAGCAAAGTGAGGACATTCTGGGATTTCAAAAGGTTATGGTCAGCTTGGGAAGATTCTCTTAAGCTCTTTTCTCTCCTGCCTTAAAAAATAAACTTTTTTTTTGAGATAAGAAAATGTCTAGTGCCCTGTGATCTTGGAGCTTGAGATTCAACTCCACTAATATGGAGACAATTTAGCCTTTGCTGACTTTGGCTGGTTCTGAGACCATCTCCCCTATCCCCCAAGGGCTGGACTGCTTCATCACTTATCATGTAATCTTTGAATCCTAGAGCATCTCCAGACAAGATGTCTCCTCTGTTCTCTCCCTCTTCTCTCTGTGGACACTTTTCAACTTAACTTCTGTCTGCTCTGAGAGCTACCTCCTAATTATATCCTAGGATCCTGATATAGAAAAGGCCAAAGGGAACATTCCATCTCTGTCTGCCTGGCTGTCCCAGGGGCATCTTGGGTCATGGAGGCTCACTGCTTGGTGAGATGCCCAGAGGCCATCAACTGGGAACCGAACCTCAATGTGCAACAGGACCCATGTGAGAACAGTGTGCTTTAGCATAAGGACTGAGGGGTATTCTTACTGTGTTCAGGCTTATCTGTTTAAATGTGATTAACCATTCTTGGTTAATACTGAAATAAAGTGCTCATTTCATCTAAAGTTCTGGTGAAGCAAAAGCCCTAAAATGTCAACCCAATGAGGATATATTCAAAGTGAGATTGATCCTGAATCCTACTCAGGAAGTATGATTATAGAGTCAGAGAATTTCAGAGCTTGAAAGAATGGTCAAGTATCCTCTAGGTCAACCCAGATCTTTTCTATTTCTTGATAGTTTAGAGAACTGAAGTCTAAAGAGTTTAAGTGATGTGCCCAAGGCAGGTTAGAAGGACTGGAAAGAATCTCAGTAGGGTCCTGTTTCATGTCAACCTAGCAGGGATCTAAACATGAGGCTTCAAGTGAGGTCCTGAGGTTTGAAACATCACCTTGTCAGAAGTGAAGGTCATAAATTGAGGAGATGTCTGAAAAGCACTCTCTCTCTTTATTTTTCAGTTCATGCTCTATATAGATTGGGGCATTATTTTATTTTGTGCTTTTCAAATAACTTTTCCTCTGAAATTTTTAAAAGATTTCACAACTAGAAAAATGTTGAAAGAATAGCACAATGAACACTCATATACTCACTGTCAGTTGTTAATATTTTGTGATACTTTCCCTCTTTCTTTCCCTCCCTTCCTCCCTCTTTCTTTCCCTCCCTCCCTCCCTTTCCCTCTCCCTCTCTCTCTCTCTACTTTTTTCCCACATGTATACACACACACACACACACACACACACACACACACACACACACACACTTCCTTTATGTAAGTAAAAGTCAGCTGCAGGCATCGAGATGTCACCCTTAAATACTTCAATCAGAGTCTCCTCAGAACCAGGGCATTCTCCTGTATAACCGCTATCGCACTGCATTAGCACACTCAGGGAAGTTCACTTTGTAGCTTTAATATTATACAATATAAAATGCATATTCAAATATCTCCATGTGCCCCCAATCTGTCCTTTATAGCCTCTCTTTCTTAATCCAGGAAGGAATCAAGCATTACATTTAGCCATCATCCTTATTCTCCTTTAAATTACAGCATCCCCCTACCTTTTAATTTTTGTCTTGAGTGACACTGAGAGTTTAAAGGGTCTAGGCCAGTTGTCTTATAGATGTCCCACAATCAGGATTTGTATTTTTGTTTTCTTATTAGATTTAAACATTTTGGCTGTAAAATGGTGCAGCCACCTTGGAAGAGAGTCAGGCAGCTCCTCAAAAGGTTAAAACAGAGTTCCATATCACCCAACAATTCCTCTTAGGTATATACGCAAGAGAATTAAAAACATATGTTCACACAAAGACCTGTAAATACATGTTCATAGCAGCATTATTCATAATAGAAAAAAAAGGGAGAGACAACACAAATGTTCAACACAAATGAATGGATAAATAAAATGTGGCATATCCATATAACAGAATATTATTTGGCAATAGAAAGGAATGAAGTACTGATGTGTGCTACAATAAGCATGAAAACATTATGCTATATGAAAGGAGCCAGTCACAAAAAGCCACATTTTATAGAATTCCATTCATATGAAATTTCCAGAATAGGCAAATCCAGAGAGAGAGAGAGAGAGATTTGTGGTTGTCCGTGAGTGGGGGAATAGGGGGGAAATGGAGAGTGACTGCTAGTGGGTGTATGGTTTCTTTGGGGGGTGGTTAAAATATTCTAAAAAGTGTAGTGATGGATATGCACAGTTCTGTGGATATACTACAAAATTACTATTGAATTGTGCACTTTAAGTTGTAAATGATATGTGTATGCTATGTGAATTGTATCTCAATAAAATTGTTATTAGAAAATAAAGAATGCTATGTGGTGATGTGTCCTCCCCACTGGGCGCTTTGATCACTTGGATAACATGGCTCCTGTCAGATCTCGCCATTGTGAAGGTATCCCTCGCCTTGAGATTAATAAGTAATCTGAGGGGTGACACTTGCCACTGTGTGGACATCCTGTTCTCCACCCATTAGTATCCTCTGGTGATCCTTGCCAGTAAGATCCTTTCCATAGATGAATGCAAAATGATGGTTTTTAATGACCATGTTTCTTACACTTATTAACTAGTGATTTTCTGTAGAGAAAGTATTCCTTCTTCCTCTTTTTAAAAATTCATTAAGCCTCAAAAAATTAGACAGTTATCATATGACCCAGCAATTACGCTTCAGGGTGTATACCCAAAAGAATTGGAAACAGGGACCCACATACTTGTATGTTCATGGCAGCATTATTCGCAATGGCCAGAAGGTGGGAGCAACACACATGTTCATCCACAGATGAGTGGATAAACAAAATGTGACATATACATACAATGGGATATTATGCAGCCTTAAAAAGGAATGGAATTCTGACACATGCTACAATATAGATGAACCTTGAACATGTTATGCTGAGTAAAATAAACTGATGCAAAAAATCAAATATTGTATGATTTTCCTTATATGAGGTACCTGGGGTAGTCAAATTTATAGAGACAGGAAATAGAATGGTAGTTGCCAGGGCCAGGGGAAGGTGGAAATGAGGAGTTATTGTTTAATAGGTACAGAGTTTTGGTTTACAAAGATGAGAACGTTCTGGAGGTAGGTGATGGTTGGCCAACAAGGTGAATGTACTTGATGCCACTGAACTGTACACTTAAAAAGTTAATCTGGTAAATTTAATGGTATGTATAGTTTATCACGAAAACCCCTCAGTAGATTCTTGTTTACTCCTTTTTCTTTCAATATATTATAATTACTCATTTTGATGTTGGAAACTGGCCACCAGGAACCCCTTCAAGCTACTCCTCTTCCCTCTTGGACACAGCCATTTCCCTAAGGAGACCTGGTTCCAATTACAGAAACCAAGATCTGGATGCTAGGTTAGCTCATCACTACTTGGTTGTCATATGTTTCTCGCCCTTCAGTGGACAGAGTCAGGAGAACATAAACATACACACACACACACACGTGTTCGTGCACACATACCCAGCACGTATACACACACGCACATATACACGCACATACAAATCCATTCAGACTTATTAATCATTAGTCTCCGATTGAAATCCAATACCACATTTTCCCCACCTCACCTCAGCTCATGTTTATCTCTCTTCTCCCATAGTAACAACTCTGATTCCCAACAATACCAGCATATTTACTCATTTGCTCTATTCTTCTTCTTCTTTTTTTTTTTTTTTTTAAGATTTTTGATGTGGACCATTTTTTTTTTAAGTCTTTATGGAATTTGTTACAGCACCGCCTCTGTTTTATGTTATGGTTTCCCGGCTCCGAGGCATGTGGGATCCTAGCTCCCCGACCAGGGATCGAACCTGCACCCCCTGGGTTGGAAGGTGAAGTCTTAACCACTGGACCGCCAGGGAAGTTCCCCTGCTCTATTCTTCAGTAAACAAAATAGTTTCAGATTTATCACACCGATACCACAAATCACTTTAAAAACTAAAGAATAAAATTCACATCTTCGGATTCCTAGCAGTGCTAAATGCATTTTCTGGACCTATTTTCCTTCTTTTCTTACTGGGTGGGGAGGGTGAGATTGCAATCATGGTGGTACTGGTAGAGATTAAAAAGGAGAAAGGGAGGTGGGGGAGAGCAAGAGAGCAGCAGGTGGCGGAGAGAGAAAGAGAGAGAACAAGAGAGCTTTTAAACATTTAAAATTTTCACATGGCTAATCCCACTAAATAAGAGTGAGGTATAGAAGAGGTAAGAATTGGGCAGAGAGCCAAATTAATTTTTTTAAAAAAGAATCTGCTTTTCTGACTTTGGAAGTAAATGCCTTGTATGTTTACTTAAACAAGAAATAGTACATAAGGTTAGACTCAAGGAAAATAGAGGGAAAGACAGCTGTTTTTTATGAATTCCGATAAGATTTTATCCTGTGTGGAGAGTTCAGTTGCTACATTTGGCTTTGATGGTGACATTTTCTCAGACATGGCATTCAATCCAGCATTCATGCTCTACATGGTTGTTCTTGAAACGAGGAATTGATATATTTTTAAAAGGTTCTGCTGGCTTTGGAAGAGAACCAAATACCTCTTTCAAGTTGGGGAAATAACTTCCTTTTGAGACCTAACCTCTTTCTCACCCCAGCAAGCCATGTGGCCTTTTGTATAGGAGTTGGTTAAGCATATTGAAACAAGAAATTCTTTTTCTTCATTATTTAACTCTCAAACAAGCTGTTTTTCCCTGCTATAAAGTATTCTGATTTCTAAGAGAGATGGTGAGATGGAAGTATAGACACTCTGGAACAAGTGTCCCAAGACCTATCTTTTAGTTACAGCCTGAGACCTACTAGCCCTGTGACTATAGATACCTCGTGGCTCTGACCTTCAGCTCCTCAACTATGATATAAGAGCAAAAGCTGCTTTGGGTTTTTTGGTTTTTTTTCTCCGTTTCGAATTGGTGCCCTATACGCTTGCAAAAAATAGTTCAGGTGACATAAGAAATGACACATCTGTATCCACTCTGATAATGTCAGGGTAAATGATTAAGAGTTGTGAGACGGGAGGAGGAAGTGAGTGACATCAGAAACCCAAACAAGAGGGAGTTGCTGCCGATGAGCACAAAATATGTTTCTAACCCTTTGCTGTCCGATATGGTAGCCACTAGCCCCATGTGGCTACTGAGTCCTTGAAATGTAGCCAGTTTGAATCAAGGTGTGCTGTAAATGTAAAATATACACTGGATTTCAAAGATATATAAATATAAGAAATTAAAGTATCTCAATAATTTTTTACATTGATTATATGTTGATGTTTTGAATGTATTGAGTTTTAAAATATTTCATTAAAATTAATTTCTCTTTTAAAAAATTTTTAATGGCTCCTAAAAAATTTTACATTCCCTAAGAGTCATTAGCATTACATAATTCCTAAACATCTCATTACATTTCTGCCAGTTAGTGCTATTTTCATCCAAGGCCAAAGGAAAAAAGAAAGGAAGGAGGGATGTTGTTTTGCCAGCATGCCATACATCCATATAGAGCTGTTTTATATAAAGTAAGTTTTTATATAAAAATAAGGCAAAAATAGTGGTGCCTTGTTGTAACGGTAGTTCTTTCTCCCTGTTGGAAAACTAAGTCTCAGTTCATGTCACTCTGTCGTATATGGGAATCTCTGATTAGCAAACACGGTGTGGCTCAAAATCTGCTGATTTATTCCTCCTTGATTCATTGATTCATTCACACATCCATTTATTCATTTCACGAGTTTTATTCAGACACTGCTGTATTCTCAGAGAACAAAGATGAATTACGACTCAGTCCTGCCTAAGTCATCAGGGAGATAGAGGAGGAGGAGAGAGCCAGCCATGTAGGCTAGTAATTTACAACATAGCACTGCGAGCCCTGGTCTGGAGCTCTGTGCGAAATGTAACCAGAAAGGGGGAAAGGTGACCAAGACTTGGCTTGGCTTTGGGGTAATTCATGCTTTTATTACTCATATTGTTATTCAAAGAAGCTTCACCAACTTTATTTAAAGAGTTTTCGAGATAGCAAATACAAACGTTAAAATAATTTCTTTTTCAGCCTACACTTTCAAAAGATCCTTATCATAAATATGTATTCTTTATTCATCTGGATGGGTCTACTTATGCCCGCAAATTTAGTCTGTCCACTAAGGTGTATCCTTGGCCAGACTTATTCTCTGTAAGAGCAGACATGGGTTACTTAGTGATGACCAATTTATCCGAAGCCTGCTTATCAGGGAGAGGTTCCCACTTGGGATTCCCCTGTTTGGATCCATACCTTAAATGTACATCAGCTCAGGCAAGGGCAAGTACAAATGATTGAGGACTTTTCCCTTGAGATGACCCAGTGAATTAGTTTTGAGTAGACCAGACTGCCTGAACTCCATAGCCCAGTAATGCCATGGCCTTCCTCAACAGAGGGCACAGTCAGTTGGATTAAATGTGGGCTTGTTTCCCATTTTTAAAAAAGCCGGAGGGAGATCATACTTTTGCATGCTGTTTCTTTTGGTTAGGAACAAGCTGCAAACCTGGTCATGGTAACGAGTCTTCTCAGGAGATTTTTCCTCTTTAACCATTTCTGCTTTTGGCCTTCAGAAGAGGGCTCTGTGTGGTCTTGACAAGGTGGCCCTACAAGCTGAAGGCCTACGGGAAGCAGCTTCCCTGTGAAAGCAGGCCTCGTGAAACGAAGCTCTGGTTTGTATAGTCTCAAGTAAGTGATCAAATATTTAAGGCCTTTAAAAAATGACAGTGTTTATATGGGCCCTTGCAAAGAATTTCTGATGGAAGGTGGTGAAAAAGATTTGTTTCCATTACTCATAGCTTAAGTTGGCTGTGATGGGAGTTGTTTAAATTCACAATTCTTAGATGGAAACTTAACAAAAGTAGGTGATGAAGGCTGTTGGAATGGGTAATTTGGGGCCAGAATGAGTAGAGAGGTGATAGCGTCTCATCAGAGGCAACTGCGTGCTTGATTTTATACACACCCTGTCCATTGCCTTCTGCCCTGGAATCCTGGTGTCCTGGCTTGTGTAGGATGTAAATATCTTTGTGTACTTACTCAGTCAAGTTAGGTATTTGTTATATTTCCACAGAACATTTTTAGAAATCAATGCAAGCACACAGCTCCTGTCCAGAGGAATGGGGAAACGGGAAGGGATATTAACATGATATATTTCCTAAAGTCAGTTTTCATTTAGCAAGTTCCTCTATATTTCTGTGGGAAGTTCAGTTGAAGCTTTTGAAATCATTGTACAGAAATGGTTCACTCGGTATGAAAGCATTTATTGGGTGCCTCCTATCCACGCTCCTTGCCTTTTACATCTTTTGCTCTCCCTGAAACTCCTTGAGGATCAACCCATGAGGACTGGTATTCATCACACCCTGATGGAAACAGTTGGTTAACCCATGAAGACTGGCATTCAGAACAGGTCCTGTCATGTTTGTGCCTTAAAAACTAATGGGGGATGGGCTTCCCTGGTGGTGCAGTGGTTGAGAGTTCGCCTGCCGATGCAGGGGACGCGGGTTCGTGCCCCGGTCCGGGAAGATCCCACATGCCGCGGAGCGGCTGGGCCCGTGAGCCATGGCCGCTGAACCTGCGTCCGGAGTCTGTGCTCCGCAACGGGAGAGGTCACAGCAGTGAGAGGCCCGCGTACCACACACACACAAAAAAACTAATGGGGGGACTTCCCTGGTGGTGCAGTGGTTAAGAATACACCTGCCAATGCAGGGGACACGGGTTTGAGCCCTGGTCTGGGAAGATCCCACGTGCTGCGGAGCAGCTAAGCCCGTGCGCCACAATTACTGAGCCTGCGCTGTAGAGCCCGCGAGCCACAACTACTGAAGCTCACGCGCCTAGAGCCTCTGCTCCACGACAAAAGAAGCCACCGCAATGAGAATCCCGCGCACCACAACGAAGAGTAGCCCCCGCTCGCAGCAACTAGAGAAAGCCCGCGCACAGCCACAAAGACCCAACACAGCCAAAAATAACTTAACAAAAATTAATTTAAAAAATGGGGACTTGTGCTTCTAGAAAAATGTAGTAGACATATTTTTCCCTATTCCTCCTGTTAAGTACAACTTAAAGCCCTGGACGTTATGTGTAAAATACATATAAGAAGACTCTAAAAGTCAACGAGAAGAAGGAAGGCTAGCCAGAGACCTCAGGACCCAAGGAAGAACTAAGTGGAGAGTTCCCTGGGTTTCCATACTGCCTCATATATTTCAGACTTGGGTCTGAAGATGTCAGTAACTTCACAATGCAACAGGCACAGATGAAAAAGCCCCCAACAAAGCTGCTCTCTCTAGCCAAAGACCAGGAAAAGTCAGCCTAACAAGGCAGAAAACTTCAAAGCAATAGCCACTCTACTCCAGCCAAACACCATAAACAACTGTGGTTCATCCCACTCATGCCAGCAAAAGGTCAGAGGGGAACTGAGACATCCACCCTCACCAGGCTGTAACAAGATGCCCCAACCCCTTGGCTGGGACAGTGTCAGAGAAAGCCAGGACTTACATCCCCACAGGAAGGTAACAAGGGGCCCTTCCTCTCCCACTGGGTTGATGTCAGAACAGGCCAAGTGGATATTCAGGACTTTTATCACTGCCCAGCCGTGTTTTCAGGGTAGCTGAGATTTGTTTTAATCAGGTGTGGCAAGACATGCAGATACAGATATGATTCATGAAGGGAGAAGTTTATAATGACAGTTCCCTAGAAACAGGAGGCACACCACACCAAGCAGGGCCACACAGGGAATCCCTGGGGTGGGTCAGGAAGCAGAAGGAACAGGAGAGAATTTGGCAAGAGTTTTTTTTTTTTGCGGTACGTGGGCCTCTCACTGTTGTGGCCTCTCCCGTTGCGGACAAAGGCTCAGCGGCCATGGCTCACGGGCCCAGCCGCTCCACAGCATGTGGGATCCTCCCGGACCGGGGCACGAACCCGTATCCCCTGCATTGGCAGGCGGACTCTCAACCACTGCGCCACCAGGGAAGCCCTGGCAAGAGTCTTTATTGTGGTTTCCATGCAAAGGAATGGATGAGGCAGGGGAAGTAGGTTTAGGATTGGCTAGTTTGAATAATTTCTGCTGGGCTGTGTAGGGGTTGTTCTGAGTTGCCTGATACCTGGTCCTGGGGTATTTAGAGCAGAGGAACAGAGTCCCAATGTGTAAGAGCCCAGTATAGGAGGTGGTCGTAGGTTTGGGATCTGGATTTGTTGGCTTGTATATGAAAGTTGCTCTCACAGCGGAGTGATTTATTTTCTCTGGAATTGACTAGCTCTGGAGGGGCCATTCCTCCCCGGTCAGCAAGGCCCTAAGATGTCAAAGTACCATAAAATGAAAGGCATGGTTAATACAAAGAGTAACAAGGCCACCCCTCCCAGCGGTGGTGTAGGTGGAGATCACACGGGGATCAGTAATGAGTCTCTCCTAGCTCTCCCAGCAGAGAGGTGTCAGTGGAGGTCGGGAGGGAGCTGGGACTCCCATCCTTACCCTGCAATATCAAGGAGGCCTGGACACCTCCATTGCCAGAGCAGCGTGAACCCGTTAAAACAGAATTCAGAGCCTCATAATATAATATCCAAAATGTCCAGGTTAATTCAAAATCATTCATCATGCCAAGTATCTGGAAGATCTCAAACTGAATGAAGAAGACAGTATATGTCGACACCAAGGTGGCTGAGATGTTAGTATTATGATGACAAAATTTTAAAGCAACCAAGATCAAAATACATCAATGAGCAATTACGGGGCTTCCCTGGTGGCACAGTGGTTGAGAGTCCGCCTGCCAATGCAGGGGACACGGGTTCGTATCCCAGTCCGGGAAGATCCCACATGCCACAGAGCGGCTAGGCCCATGAGCCATGGCCACTGAGCCTGCGTGTCTGGAGCCTGTGCTCCACAACAAGAGAGGCCGCGATAGTGAGAGGCCTGCGCACCGCGATGAAGAGTGGCCCCCGCTTGCCACAACTGGAGAAAGCCCTCGCACAGAAATGAAGACCCAACACAGCCAAAAATAAATAAATAAATAAAAATAAAAATAAAAATGAGCA
>NC_041222.1:34741390-34767582 GCF_002837175.3 Physeter macrocephalus
GGGAAGATCCCACATGCCACAGAGCGGCTAGGCCCATGAGCCATGGCCACTGAGCCTGCGTGTCTGGAGCCTGTGCTCCACAACAAGAGAGGCCGCGATAGTGAGAGGCCTGCGCACCGCGATGAAGAGTGGCCCCCGCTTGCCACAACTGGAGAAAGCCCTCGCACAGAAATGAAGACCCAACACAGCCAAAAATAAATAAATAAATAAATAAATAAAAATAAAAATAAAAATGAGCAATTACAAACATGCTAGAAACAAAGATTCAACAACAAAAAAATAAAGATATAAAGAAGAACCAAATGGAAATTTTAGAACTACAGAATACAGTAACCAAAACAAAATACTCAATGATCGGCTCAACAGCAGCATGGATGAGATGGGGAAGACGCCATGAACTAGAAGATAGAATAATAGAAATTACACAGTCTGAGCAACAAAGAGAAAGTAGACTTTAACATCATGTTAAAAGGATGAAAACACAACCTACAAACAGGGAGAGAATATTTTCGAACTATATATCTGACAAAAGACTGGAACTAGAAAGTTTTAAAAACTCTCAAAATTCAGCACACACACACACACAAAATAAGCAATCCAATTAGAAAATAGACAAAAGATGTAAAGAGACATTTCACTGAAGAAGACATACAGATGACAGATAAGCCCATGAAATGATGTTCAACATCATTAGCCGTTAGGAAAGAGCAAATTAAAATCACAATGAAATATCTCATCAGAATGGTTAAAATAAAAAGTAGTGACAACACCAAATGCTGGGGAAAATGTGGAGAAGCTGGATCACCCACACACTGCTCACGGGAAGGTAAAATGGTACAGCTACTCTGGAAAGCAGTTTGGAAGTGTCTTAAACAAATTAGTATGACCATACAACACAGCAATTGCACTCCTGGACATTTATCCCAGAGAAATGAAAACTATGTTCACACAAAAGCCTTCATGCAAATGTTCATAGCCACTTTTATTTGTACTAGCCCCAAACTGGAAACAACCCAGATATCTTTCGCAGGTGCATGGTTAAACTGTGGTGCATCTATACCATGGAATACTACTCAGCAGTAAATAGGAAGGAACTGTTGATATGCTGGGTGAATAAAGCCAATCCTAAAAGGTTACATGCTATATGATTCTGCTTATATAGTGTTCTTGAAATGACATACTTACAGAAATGGAAAAAAGATTCTTCTCTATTTTTTAATTGAAGTATAGTTGATTTACAATGTTGTACTAATTTCTGTTGTACAGCAGAGTGACTCAGTTATACACATGTATGCATTCTTTTTTAATATTCTTTTCCATTATGGTTTATCCCAGGAGAATGGATATAGTTCCCTGTGCTATACAGTAGGACCTTGTTGTTTATCCATTCTAAACGTAATAGTTTGCGTCTGCTAACCTCAAATTCCCAGTCCATCATTCTCCCTCCCCCACTTCCCCTTGGCAACCACAAGTCTGTTCTCTGTGTCTGTATGTTTCTGTTTTGTACATAGGCTCATTTGTGCCATATTTTAGATTCTACATATAAGTGATATCATATGGTATTTGTCTTTTTCTTTGACTTACTTCACTTAGTGTGATAATCTCTAGTTGCATCCATATTGTGGCAAGTGGCATTATTTCGTTCTTTTTTTTGGCTGAGTAGTATTCCATTGTATATATGTACCGCATCTTTATCATTCGTCTGTCAATGGACATTTAGGTTGTTTCCATGTCTTGGCTATTGTGAATAATGCTGCTATGAACATAGGGGTGCATATATTTTTTTGAATTATAGTTTTGTCTGGGTATATGTCCAGGAGTGGGATTGCTAGATCATATGGTAATTCTATTTTTAGTTTTCTGAGGAACCTCTGTACTGTTTTCCATAGTGGCTGTACCAACTTACCCTCCCACCAACAGTGCAGGAGTGTTCCCTTTTCTCCATACCCTCTCTGGCATTTGTTTTTTGTAGACTTTTTAGTGTTGGCCATTCTGACTGGTGTGAGGTGGTACCTCATTGTAGTTTTCATTTGCATTTCTCTGATAATTAGTGATGTTGAGCATCTTTTCATGTGCCTACTGGCCATCTATATGTTTTCTTTGGAGAAATGTCTATTACGAAGACTCTTCTGCCCATTTTTCGATTGCGTTGTCTGTTTTTTTGTTGTTGAGTTGTATGAGCTGTTTGTATATTTTGGAGATTAAGCCCTTGTCAGTTGGATCATTTGCAAATATTTTCTCTCATTCTGTAGGTTGTCTTTTTATTATTTTATGGTTTCCTTTGCTGGGCAAAAGCTTGTAAGTTTGATTAGGTCCCATATGTTCATTTTTGTTTTCAAGAAGTGGAAAAAAGATTAATAGTCATCAGGATGGGATGGGGCCAGGATGAAAGTGGTTGTGGCTATAAAAGGACAACATGAGGGATTTTTTTTTTTTTTGGCTGTGCCCCGCGACTTGTGGGATCTCAGTTCCCAGACCAGTGATTGGACCCTCGCCATGGCAGTGAAAGCCCAGAATCCTAACCAGCAGGACACCAGGGAACTCCCAACATGAGGGATCTTTGTGATGATGGAGATGTTCTATATCTTGACTGTATTAGTCTTGATATCTTAGTTGTTGGAGGAAACCGGGTAAAGGATACACAGGACCTCTCTGTATTATTTTTTTACAACCGCATGTGAATCTACAATTATATCAAAACAAAAAGTTTGAATTAAAAAATGGTTATATACCCTTCCCCTCAGTGTAGGTTCACTCCCCAAAATTCATCCTAAAGAAATAATCAGAGATTGTCACAAAGAGCATAGATCCTAAATATTTAACAGGAGAAAGATTAAATTATGGCATATCCATGGGTTAAATACTATGTAGTCAGCAAGAATCATATTCCAGAATGTTCATTTTATTTTCCTTATTCTTATTTTTTAAATGTACATATATGTTACGTAGCCCTTTTTGTATGCATGTTTTGCTTTACAATAGACTAAAAACATTCAAAAATTTTCAGACTACTTAATAACATAAGATGTACACAGTCTAAATGGAGAAAACACAATATTCAGTTCTCTGCAATACAGTCATGAGTTTGTTTTTTTAAAAAGTAATACATAAATTATAAAACACTGAAGGAGATTTACCAAAATGTTAACAGTGGACTTCTCTGGTGATGGTGAAGTTTTTGTATTTCTCAATCATTCTTCTGGTATTTTCCAGAATTTTACAGTGAACTTTTATAATTATGAAAAATGGAATGAGCTTTTGAAATCATGGAACAATACAAATGTTATTTAACAGAGCAGTGGTCTGACAGGGATGCTTAAAGGTGGCAGGGCTGAAAGGGCTTGGGGGGAACCATTGTGGCTAAATTACTTACCCTTTCCTTAATACCATCTTATGTTTCCCATATGTTTGTGGAATTCCCCACATAGTAGCACTTTGCTTATTATTATTTCCAATCTAGAACATGCTTGACATTTGCTCCCCTCATTTCAGGCCAAGGTGCCAGAAAATTCTGCTCATGTAATTCCTCACAGCTGTGAGCATTTCTCTACCAGTCTGTGGACTCTTCTATGTCTTATCCAGTGTCCTGGACACTTGTATGGCAAGGAAGCTTGATAGAATGGGGAGGAGGGTGGAGGCGAAGGAGTGAAAGGATGGATCCACTCATGGCCTGTGGTCTGTCCTTCGTCATGTGATCCTAGGAGCTGTACCACACAAAGCCAGGAGGACCAGAAAGGCCCTTCGGTGCCTCTTACACTGGTCATTACGCTGTGGGAAAAGCTGAGCTCACAGCACCTCATTGTGGGGAGATCTCGGGGCTTTTAGACCAACATCAAGACTCAGTGATACTATGGCATTCCCTCAGAGCCACGAACTAGTAATCAAAACCATTACTTTACAGACACAGAAAACATGGTTACCAAAGGGGAAAAGTGGGGGAGGGATAAATTAGGAGTATGGGATTAACAGATACACACTACTATATATAAAATAGATAACCAACAAGGATTAATTGTATAGCACAGGGAACTATATTCAATATCTTATAATAACCTATAATGGAAAAGAATATATATATAAATATATATATAAACTGAATCATTTTGCTGTACACCTGAAACTAACACAATATTGTTAATAAAAAAGACAGAGACACCATTTCACACCTACAAAAAAAATCCCTAGAACAAAAACCATTATTTTACAGAGGTGTGACTGTGTTCTGTGCTCACTATGTGCCAGGCATCATGCTAAGTTCTTCCACGTTAAATCACATTCTCCCCACGATGATCCTAGGAGCTGTGTCCTAGGAGCCATCCATTCACTGACTATACTGTATACTGATTTCCAATGATGGGCCTAGCCCTATTCATGGTGTGTTGTTAGATATGTGAATAAAATAGACAAATCCTTGCCCTTGTGTGGCTGGTCTTCATTAGGGCTAACTGACAGATGACAAACTGAGAAACAAAGAGGTTAAGTAATTTGCCATGACACATCAATGGCAGTGTCTGGATTTGACCCTGTACAGCCCAGCTTCAGAGGCTTAGGCCTCAGTCACCATCATAGGAGCCTTTCCAGGTCCAGCAATCCAAGTTTCAGTGCTCAGATGGGGTGGTACTGACTCCCATTATCATTTATGCTAATTAGTGTTGCCAAATGAGAATTACAGCTGGTAGTTTTTTGTATGCTTTATAGATCATAAATATATGCATATAAATATGTTGGAGCATAAATACATTTATGTTTGATCAGTTTAATTCATCCAGTGTTTATTGAGCACCTATTATGTGTCAGGCACATGGTCCCTACTCTCAAGAAGTTCACAGTTGAGTGGAGAAGGCAAGTAAGTCAACAATTATTATACAGTTGTGAAATGTACGATAGCACTAAGTTCAAGGTGCTGAGGAGGCACAGCAAAGGCACACAGACTCAGCCCTGGGAGGCTGGCAGCTCAGGTATGTCGTGTATTCATTTTAAAGTTAAATAAATGGGCTTGGAGAGGCTAAGTGTCCTGCCCGGGGTTACATTGCTAGGAGCTGGAGGAGCTCTGGTTTGAAACCAGGATTTCTGACTGTTGGTCTAGCATGGTCTTTGTCTCCACAGAGGTGCAATTTCTGAGTGTCCACATCAGGCCCTGATCAGCCGTGGACAAATAAGGAGCCAAAGGGTACATCAGATCTAGTTCTTTCTTCCCTCTGCATCTTAGGTTCTAAGTCTAACCTGATCTTTCGCAAAGAGCTGGACTTTGAGACAAGGCCAGGATGCTTTATCATTTGTGCCATCCTCACTCAGTGGAGTCCTGGGTGGAGATCTCTTCTAAGGTTCATGGGAAAGAACGAATAGTCCATGAAAGGCATCTGCCATGGAGGGGAAAGTAAAAAGCAGGGGATACAAATTCCAAATTAGAGAAATGAGTGCCATTTCAAGAGAGCGGTAACCTCTGGAGAGAAAGAAGAATACAAAGCAGAGGGCTACCTAGGAAGCTTCAATGTGATATTAAGACCTAAAGCAAAAACCATACACTGTTATGATTTGACAAAGCAGGAGAGTGGATACAAAAACATTGGTTATATTATTCTTTTTTTTTAATTGGAGTAAAATTGCTTTACAATGTTGTGTTAGCTTCTGCAGTACAATGAAGTGAATCAGCTATATGTATACCTATATCCCCTCCCTCTCGGACCTCCCTCCTCCCCTTCCCCCCCATCTAGGTCATCACAGAGCACTGAGCTGAACTCCCTGTGCTATATAGCAGGTTCCCACTAGCTATCTATTTTACACATGGTAGTGTATTTATGTCAAACCTAATCTCCCTATTCGTCCCACCCTCTGCTTCCCTCCCGGTGTCCACATGTCCGTTCTCTATGTCTTCGTCTCTATTCCTGCCCTACAAATAGGTTCATCTGTACCATTTTTCTAGATTCCACATATATGCATTTATATATGATATCTGTTTTTCTCTTTCTGGCTTACTTCACTCTGTGTGACAGACTCTATGTTCATCCACGTCTCTACAAATGACCCAATTTTGTTCCTTTTTATGGCTAAGTAATATTCCATTGTATATATGTACCACATCTTCTTTATCCATTCATCTATCGTTGGACATTTAGGTTGTTTCCATGTCCTGGCTATTGTAAATACTGCTGCAGTTAACATTGGTGTACATGTTTCCTTTTGAATTATGGTTTTCTCAGAGTATATGCCCAGTAGTGGGATAGCTAGGTCATAAGGTAGTTGTATTTTTAGTTTTTAAGGAACCTCCATACTGTTCTCCATAGTGGCTGTATCAATTTACATTCCCACCAACAGTGCAAAAGGATTCCCTTTTTTCCACACCCTTTCCAGCATTTATTGTTTGTAGATTTTTTGATGATGGCCATTCTGACTGGTGTAAGGTGATACCTCATTGTAGTTTTGATTTGCATTTCTTGATATTCAGCATCTTTTCATGTGCCTCTTGGCCACTGGTATGTCTTCTTCGGTGAAATGTCTATTTAGGTCTTCCACCCATTTTTAAATTGGGTTGTTTGTTTTTTCAATATTGAGCTCCATGTATATTTTGGAGATTAATCCTTTGTCCGTTGCTTCATTTCCAAATATTTTCTCCCATTCTGAGGGTTGTCTTTTCCTCTTGTTTATGGTTTCCTTTGCTGTGCAAAACCTTTTAAGTTTCATTAGGTCCCATTTGTTTATTTTTCTTTTTCTTTTCATTACTCTAGGAGGTGGGTCAAAAAAGATCTTGCTGTGGTTTATGTCAAAGAGTGTTTTTCCTGTGTTTTCCTCTAAGAGTTTTATAGTGTCCAGTCTTACATTTAGGTCTTTAATCCATTTTGAGTTTATTTTTGTGTATGGTGTTAGGGAGTGTTCTAATTTCATTCTTTCACCTGTAGCTGTCCAGTTTTCCCAGCACGACTTATTGAGGAGGCTGTCTTTTCTCCACTGTATATTCTTGCCTTCTTTATCAAAGATAAGGTGACCATATGTGCATGGGTTTATCTCTGGGTTTTCTATCCTGTTCCATTGATCTATATTTCTGTTTTTGTGTCAGTACCATGTTGTCATGATTACTGTAGCTTTGTAGTATAGTTTGAAGTCAGGTAGTCTGATTCCTCCAGCTCCGTTTTTCTTTCTCAAGATTGCTTTGGCTATTCGGGGTCTTTTGTGTTTCCATATGAATTGTAAAATTTTTTCTTCTAATTCTGTGCAGAATGCCATTGGTAGTTTGATAGGCATTGCATTGAATCTGTAGATTGCTTGGGTAGTGTAGTCATTTTCACAATATTGATTCTTCCAATCCAAAAACATGGTGTATTTCTCCATCTGTTTATGTCATCTTTGATTTCTTTCATCAGTGTTTTCTGGTTTTCTAAGTACAAGTCTTTTGCCTCCTTAGGTAGGTTTATTCCTAGGTATTTTATTCTTTTGCGATGGTAAATGGGATGGTTGTGATGGTAAATGGATTGTTTCCTTGATTTCTCATTCTGATTTTTCGTTGTTAGTGTATAGGAATGCCAGAGATTTCTGTGCATTAATTTTGTATCCTGCAACTTTACCAAATTCATTAGTTGATTAGTTCTAGTAGTTTTCTACTGGCATCTTTAGGATTTTCTATGTATAGTATCATGTCATCTGCAAACAGTGACAGTTGTACTTCTTCTTTTCCAATTTGTATTCCTTTTATTTCTTTTTCTTCTCTGATTGCCATGGCTAGGACTTCCAGAACTATGTTGAATAGGAGTGGCGAGAGTGGACATCCTTGTCTTGTTCCTGATCTTAGTGGAAATGCTTTCAGTTTTTCACCATTGAGTATGATGTTTGCTGTGGGTTTGTCCTATATGACCTTTATTATGTTGAGGTAGGTTGCCTCTGTGCCCATTTTCTGGAGAGTTTTTATCATAAATAGATGTTGAATTTTGTCAAAAGCTTTTTCTGCATCTATTGAGATGATCATATGTTTTTTATTCCTTAATTTGTTAATATGGTGTGTCACATTGATTGATTTGTGTATACTGAAGAATCCTTGCATTCCTGGGATAAATGCTGCTTGATCATGCTGTATGATCCTTTTAATGTGCTCTTGGATTCTGTTTGCTAGTATTTTGTTGAGGATATTTGCATCTATGTTCATCAGTGATATTGGTCTGTAATTTTCTCTTTTTGTGATATCTTTGTCTGGTTTTGGCATCAGGGTGACAGTGGCTTCGTAGAACAAATTAGGGAGTGTTTCTCCCTCTGCAATTTTTTGGAAGAGTTTGAGAAGGATGGGTGTTAGCTCTTCTCTAAATGTTTGATAGAATTCGCCTGTGAAGCCATCTGGTCCTGGACTTTTGTTTGTTGGAAGATTTTTAATTACAGTTTCAATTTCATTACTTGTGATAGGTCTGTTTATATTTTCTAATTCTTCCTGGTTCTGTCTTAGAAGGTTGTACCTTTTTAAGAATTTGTCCATTTCTTTGTGGTTGTCCATTTTATTGGCATATAGTTGTTTGTAGTAGTCTCTTATAATCCTTTGTATTTCTGCAGTGTCAATTGAATTTTCTCCTTTTTCATCTCTAATTTTACTGATTTGCAGCTTTCTTTTTTTCTTGATGAGTCTGGCTAAAGGTTTATCAATTTTGTTTATCTTCTCAAAGAACCAACTTTTAGTTTTATTGATCTTTGCTGTTGTTTTCTTCATTTCTATTTCATTTATTTCTGCTCTAATCTTTATGATTTGTTTCCTTCTACTGACTTTGGGTTTTCTTTTTTTTCTTTTTTTTTGCGGTATATGGGCCTCTCACTGTTGTGGCCTCTCCTGTTGCGGAGCACAGGCTCCGGACACGCAGGCTCAGCAGCCATGGCTCATGGGCCCAGCTGCTCCGCGGCATTTGGGATCCTCCCGGACTGGGGCACGAACCCGCGGCCCCTGCATCGGCAGGCGGACTCTCAACCACTGCGCCACCAGGGAAGCCCAACTTCGGGTTTTCTTTGTTCTTCTTTCTCTAGTTGCTTTAGGTGTAAGGTTTGATTGTTTATTTGAGATTTTTCTTGTTTCTTGAGGTGAGGTTAAATTGCTATAAACTTCCCTCTTAGAACTGCTTTTGCTGCATACCGTAGGTTTGGGGTCATCGTGTTTTCATTGTCATTTGTTTCTATGTATTTTAAAATTTCTTCTTTGATTTTTTTCAGTGATCTCTTGGTTATTTAGTAGTGCACTGTTTAGCCTCCTTGCATTTGTGTTTTTTACAGTTTTTTTTCCTGTAATTGATTTCCAATCTCATAGCGTTGTGGTCAGAAAAGATGCTTGATACAATTTCAATTTTCTTAAATTTTCTGAGGGTTGATTTGTGGCCCAAGATGTGATCTCTCCTGGATAATGTTCCATGTGCACTTGAGAAGAAAGGGTATTCTGCCACTTTTGGGTGGAATGTCTTATAAATATCAGTTAAATCTATCTGGTCTGTTGTGTCATTTAAAGGTTGTGTTTCCTTATTTATTTTCTGTTTGGATGATCTGTCCATTGGTGTAAGTGGGATGTTAAAGTCCCCTACTATTATTGTGTTATTGTCAATTTCCCCTTTTATGGTTGTTAGCATTTGCCTTATGTATTGAGGTGCTCCTATGTGGGGTGCATAAATATTTATAATTGTTATATCTTCTTCTTGGATTGATCCCTTGATCATTATGTAGTGTGCTTGTAGTTATCTATTGTAACAGTCTTTATTTTAAAGTCTATTTTATCTGTTTCGAGTATTGCTACTCCAGCTTTCTTTTGATTTTCATTTGCATGGAATATCTTTTTCCATCCCTTCACTTTCAGTCTGCATGTGTCCCTAGGTCTGAAGTGGGTCTCATGTAGACAGCATATATATGGGTCTTGTTATTGTATCCATTCAGCCAGTTTGTTTCTTTTGGTTGGAGCATTTAATCCATTTACATTCAAGGTTATTATCGATATGTATGTTCCTATTACCATTTTCTTAATTGTTTTGAGTTTTTGTGGGTCTTTTTCTTCTCTGTGTTTCCCACCTATAGAAGTTCCTTTAGCATTTGTTGTAAAGCTGGTTTGGTGGTGCTGAATTCCCTTAGCTTTTGCTTGTCTGAAAAGCTTTTGATTTCTCTGTTGAATCTGAATGAGATCCTTGCTGGGTAGAGTAATCTTGGTTGTAGGGTTTTCTCTTTCATCACTTTAAGTATATCTTGCCACTCCCTTCTGGCCTGTAGAGCTTCTGCTGAAAAATCAGCTGATAACCTTATGGGGATTCCTTTGTTATTCCTATGTTATTTGTTGCTTTTCCCTTGCTGCTTTTAATATTTTTTTCTTTGAATTTAATTTTTGTTAGTTTGATTAATAAGTGTCTTGGTGTATTTCTCCTAGGGTTTGTTCTCTATGGGACTCTCTGCGCTTCCTGGTCTTGGGTGACTATTTCCTTTCCCATGTTAGGGAAGTTTTCCACTATAATCTCTTCAAATATTTTCTCAGACCCTTTCTTTTTCTCTTATTCTTCTGGGACCCCTATAATTCGAATGTTGGTGTGTTTAGTGTTATACCAGAGGTCTCTGAGATTGTCTTTCATTCTTTTCATTCTTTTTTCTTTACTCTGCTCCTCAGCAGTTATTTCCACCATTCTGTCTTACAGTCCACTTACTCATTCTTCTGCCTCAGTTATTCTGTTATTGATTCCTTCTAGTGTATTTTTCATTTCAGTTATTGTGTTGTTCATCTCTGTTTGTTTGTTCGTTGGTTCTTCTAGATCTTTGTTAAACATTTCTTGTATTTTCTCAATCCGTGCCTTCATTCAATTTCTGAGATTCTGGATCATCTTTACTATCATTACTCTGAATTCTTTTTCAGGTAGATTGCCTATTTCCTCTTCATTTACTTGGTTTTGTAGGTTTTTACCTTGCTCCTTCATCTGTGACATGTATTTTGTCATCTCTTTTTTTTTCTTTGATGGGTAGGATTGTGTTCCTGTTTTACTGGTTGTTTTGCCTGAGGCTTCCAGCACTAGAGTTTGTAGGCTCTTGGGTAGAGCTGGGTCTTGGTGCTGAGATGAGGACCTCTGGGAGACCTCACTCCATGAATATTCCCTGGGGTCTGAGGTTCTCTGTTAGTCCAGTGGTTTGGACTCGGAGCTCCCAGTTCAGGAGCTCTGGCCTGACCCCCAGCTCGTGAATCGAGATCCTGCAAGCTGCATGGGAGGGCAAAAAGAAAAAGAAAAAAAAAAAGCAGCAGAGCAATAACAAAGAGTAAAAAATAAAATTAGATTAGAAAACTAACAGATATGTTAGAAAGAATAAAAAATAAAAATGTAGATGAAACAGTGACTGGAAGGTAAGACAGAACCACAATGGTAAAAAAGAGGAGAAAAAGAAAAAAAAAAGCCTGAAAAGACCTTGGCTGTGGGTAGCAGGGCTTATGCAGGGGCCAGTTTAGGTGGTAGGCGGAGCCTATGCTTAGGACGCACAGGGCAGGAAAAGACCCTGGGGGGTGGGAGGGTGGGGCTTAGGCTCAAGGCAGCAGGAGGGGCCGCAGCAGGAGGGGCCCAGGAGGGTGAAGGACAAGGTTCAGGACCCCAGCAGGCTCACTGGGCCCTCGTGGGTGGGGAAAACACTAGGCCTGTTCCCCCCTGATCCTCTAATCCCGGACGGCCCCTCCCTGTTGACCTCTCTTCTTCTTCTCCCCCTTCCCTCCCTCCTATGCTCGTGGGACCCACCTGGCCAGAGGGGACTCTGGAAGGCAGGGGATCAGGCCTGGCAGCCTAGCAGGCTTCCCGGGCTGAGTGGGTGGGGGAAATGCCCTCTGTGCCTCCCCTGATCCTCCAATCCCACAGGGCTCCCCCTCTCCCTCCTACACCCCTAGGACCCACGCAGCCTGGAGGGGGCCTTGGGGGTTGCAGGACCTGGCCTGGGAGCCCAGCAGCCTTCCTGGGGCCGAGTGGGTGGGAGAAACGCCTGCCGCGCTTTCTGTGATCCTCCAGTCGTGGTGGCCCGCCCCCCCACCATCTGCCTCTCCTCCTCTTACCCCCTCTTCCCTCGCTCCCAGCCCCTAGGACCCACAAGGCCAGAGGGGGCCCCAGAGAATGGAAGACCAGGCCCAGGAGCCCAGCAGGCTTCCTGGGGCCCAAGTTGGAGGGGGAAACACCCGCTGCACCTCCCCTGATCCTCTGGTCCCAGAGGGTCCCTCGCTCCTGGCTCTCTTCTTCTCCCCCCCACCTCCCTCCTATGCCCCTAGGACCAATAAAGCCTGGAAGGAGCCTTGGATGGCAGAGGACCTGGCCGGGGAGCCCTGCAAGCTTCCCGGGGCCAATTGGACAGGGGAGATGCTAGGCGTGCTCCCCCTGATCTTCTGAGTCCCCGAGGGTTCTTCCAAGCGTGGGAACCCCTCCCCACTCCCAGCCACCCCTCAGGTGCACTGGTTCTGTCTGCCCTCCACTCCTCCTCCCTCTCCACTCCCCCCTCGTCCTACCCAGTCGCTCAGGGGTTCCTCCCATCTCTTTGGGCGTCAAGGTCCCCCACTAGTGTCCGGCAGGCACCCTAGTTGTGGGGAATGTGAACTCTGCCTATATTTTTCTTTATACCTTTCTGTTTGCTTGAAATACTCCATTACAAGCATAAAGCATACCATGAGTGTGGCATAAAATGTGAATGAATCCCAACTCACAGTAAGCACTTTACTGATTTTCAATAACCTTGACCTTTCCTGAACAGATTGATTGTTTCTGTAAGGTCTGGTTCAAATGTCACTTCCTCCATGAAAACAGCTCTGATTCCCTATTGTGGCAGAAAGAATGTCCCCATGAATTCCTGCCATACAAATTAGTACCTCTTTTTCTTGGCAGATCCAGGTGACATCTCTGCTACTGTGCTGTCTGCTCTGTGCTCCCCACAGCCCATAGCCCTGGGCATTGCTCAGAGAGCTCTCTGTTGGTTTGCTAAATGGAAAAGCGAGCCTCTGATGCCAGAGGTGGAAGCCAGTTGTTCAGTAGTTTTAGCTCTGAAAGCTTCGAAGTTTTACTTCCTTGAGTGGGTACTATAGATGAATGTTGTCAATATCAAATGTGAAATCATGGAAGGAAAATGGACCAAGCACACCCTCGCAGCACCAGCAGTGAGGTCAAAGGAACTGATGTAGTCGATGCCCTCTCCGATGGGAGACCCCTTACCCTTCTCTCACAGCCGTTCCTGTTCCTGGGCCACAGGGGCTGCTTAGGAACATCTTAGGAGTTTAGACTGTCCTTAAACGTTTATGGATCTGAGCTCTGAATAAGCAGGGCATTCTAGGGTAAAGCTCTTCTTGAAGGGACTTAGTAACAAGTAGTTAAAGAACTTTATGTTATGTCCTATGAGAACTTGACTCTTGTACCTGTGGCTTTACATGAATCAATCAAAGGTAAAGTAACCCAGCCAGTGTTCATACTTTGACCATGCCGGCAGATTACATAAAAGTTTCCTAAAAGTCAACTGTTTTAAAAACAGTATTTTTCCACTATCATGATTTGAAATGTCATTGTTTACCAAAGGAAGGAAAAACAGTAAATTCCTTCCTTATTTACTCACCTTCAGAGGGAACAGTAATATTCCAAGAGCAGTGTAGATGTGCTACCCCCCCCCACCCCAGAGCACTTCCTAATGCAGAAGGTGTGACAGACATCACTCCTGGTTGCCTTGGGTCCAGTCATGTAGAGCAAGTCCAGGGTCTCCTTGGTATCATGCACCTTCTCCATTCCTTTCATGAAACGTTACCCTCTCTGGGAAGAAAGCCGACTAATTAAGGATATGGTTTTTAATTGTTTAATAGAGCAAGTAGCCTTTTGTGTTTGGCGAAGTCATCTCAGAACAACTTGTTTTTAAAGAAATAGAGCATTAAATACAGTTGAAGTCCCTTGTGTGTACTTTCTCCTTCTCATTTGCTTCCTTTTTTCAGACTATGACCTGAAGTGGATTTCTCAGAGTCCCTAAAGGTGTGGAGCATCCTGTTTTCTTATTTATTATGAAATATTCTAAGCATGTAGCAATCTGTAGAGAATAAAATAAATATCTTTGTGCCCACTTTGTCAAAACCTGTTGGCCACATTTGCTACATAGTTGGGGAAAGTAATATTAGCTGCTGTAACAAGCAGTCCCAAAATCTCAGTGGCTCAACACGGTAGAAGTTTATATCTTGTTCGTACAATATTCCTATACTCTATCAGGCAGCTTTCCAGCAAGCAGTGACTCAGGGACCCAGGGTACATTCTTATCGTGCTTCTGCCATCTTCAACATGGTATCTCCAAGTCACTGTGGCACAGAGGGCCACAGTTAAGAAGTTTCCTTGCAACAACTCTGTACCATGGCAGGTGAGAAGAATTCGTTCTTGGCTAGTTAGCTACTACTGCCATATTTCAGTATTTTGCGGGGGCGGGGTGGGGGCAGTTTTTTCACTCATCTAAGGCAGCTTACCTGCTGTGTAGCAACCCGAGAGCTCACAAAGTTCTTCCTTTGATCTAAACTAAGTCTCTACTGAGCCTGAAACCCATTTCGTTGTATGTGAACGTCATTATTCTGTGTGCGAACCGTTCTTCTGGTTTTGTTCATTCAAAAGGCAAGGGTGAGCCGGCTGCTATGCTGAGCTCTGGGGTCACCCAGAGGTGAAGAAGATGTTTCCTGCGCTCCAAGAGGCTTTCTCCATTTACTAGAGATGATGGCAATGCCAGTTTTCAGTATCCTTATTTTCTGTGCTATTTTAAAGTACCCAAAACAGACATTTTGGTTGGTATAATTTAGCCACTTCAGTATGTTAGAAAATCTAAAATCTGAATCGTTTCCCCAGGAAGCTGGATGCTACATGACGGAACGGATTCTTTAATGTCTAAAGCGTTCTGACCACACCCCTCCCCTGCTTCAACCCTTCTAAGCTACACTGCTGTTTGAATTCCCATTTCCCAAATTACTTCTAATGTGGGGAGCATCTCTTTTCTTGGTCATGTGCAGTTTTATTAAACCAGTTTAATTCTCAAAGACTCAGGGGGGCCTGAGTCTGAGCTGCTAGAGGGCCCCACTAGAGGGCCCCACTCTGACCTGCTCCTGCAAGAATTTTAAGGGATTGAGAGAACATGCCCCCCTGCAGCCTGTACCCTGCTTCTAGATCTCTCTGGGTACCCAGTTCCCTAGCGTCCCCTGCCTGGCTGTGCTGAGTGGCTTCCAGGGCCCATGTGGGTCTCTTCTCCAGGTGCCTCTAGTGAACAAGGGAAGCCACACAGTCCTAGGCCACAGGGGTTGTACAGGGACCTGAGAGAGCATGTCACATCCCCTTTAATTGTGTACCCCAGATGCTCTGCTTATCTCAGCCTGTTCCTGACCTCGGGAGGATGCTAGGGAAAGAACGAGGATGAATGCTGGGAGTCAGAAAAAGAGGTGGGCAAAAAGGAAAATAAATTCCCACGCTCAATTCTCAGCCCTTCCACTGGAGCCAGACCACTCACTACCCCCAAGGCCAGATTCCTCCACTCTGTCCCCTCTTTTACTGAAGAATCAGAGCCACAGCTATGATCTGAGCCACAGCCCCAGAATATGTTTTAGGTTATGCAAAATACATATGTAAGTGTGACTGTTGTCATTTTGCTTTAATACTTCAAGAACTATCATCCACCTAAGCCTTTTCAAATCTGGTTCTAGTGACCAAAGTTTTCATAATGAGAGCATCATATTTTTGCTTATCTTCATAAAAACCAAACCTGACTATAGGTATGGGTGATTATGGGGTGAGCAGATTGCCTTGCAGAGCTACACTGAAGAAGAGGGTTTATAGCAGTACTTCATCTTCCAGGTTAGACCCTTTTCTCATTTCGTTTTTTTATAATTATATGACTTTCCATCACCCAGTGATGCTAAGCAATGCAGGTGAGTTTTGCTCCCTTGCCTCTGGGCTTTCATCAACACAAACAGCTCTCAGGCAAATGGCACTCCTACCTTTTTGGAGTACAGAAGCACTTCTCAAACTTAGGTGGGCTTCAGAATCACCTGGAGCACTTATTATTACTATTATTATTATTATAACATAGATTGCTTGATCCTACCTTCAGAGGTTCTGATTCTGGAGATTGGGGTGGGGCAGGAGAATTTGATTTTCTTACAAGTTCCCAGGTGATGCAGATGCTGCTGGTATGACGCACACCTTGAGAACTACTGGCGTACCTCAGAGACACTGCAGTTTGGTTCCAAACCACTGCAATACAGCGAATATCACAATAAAGCGAGTCACACAAATTTGGGGGTTTCCCAGTGCATATAAGTTATGTTTGCACTATACTCCTCAGTGTGCAATAGCATTATGTCTAAACAAATGTTCATACCTTAATTTAAAAACACCTTATTTCCAAAAAAATGCTAACCGTCATCTGATCTTTCAGCCAGTCATCTTTTTGCTGGTGGAGGGTGTTGCCTTGATGTTGATGGCTGCTGACTAATCAGAGTGGTGGCTGCTGAAAGTTGAGGTGGCTGTGGCAGTTTCTTAAAATAAGACAACAGTGAAGTTTGCCATGTTGACTGACTGCTCCTTTCATAAACGAACAGCATGCAAGGCTGTTTGGTAGCATTTTACCCACAGTAGAACTCCTTTCAAAATTGGAGTCAGTTCTCTCAAACGCTGCCACTGCTTTATCACCTAAGTTTATGTGCTCTCCTAAATGCTTTGTTGTCATTTCAACCATCTTCACAGCATCTTTACCAGAAGAAAATTCCATCTCAAGAAACCACTTTCTTTGGGACTTCCCTGGTGGTCCAGTGGTTAAGACTTCACCTTCTAGTGTGGGGGGTGTGGGTTCGATCCCTGTTCAGGGAGCTAAGATCCCACATGCCTCCCAGACTAAAAAAAAACCAAAAAACAAAAAAAACCAAACCCGATAAAACAGAAGCAATATTGTAAAAAATTCAATAAAGACTTAAAAAAAAAAACCCACCACTTTTTTTCTTCATCCATAAGAAACAGCTCATCATCTGTTCAAGTTTTATTATGAGATTACAGCAATTCAGTCACATCTTCAAGCTCCACTTCTAATTCTCACTCTCTTGCTATTTCCACCATATCTACAGTTCCTACCTCTGTTGAAGTCTTGAATCCCTAAAAGTTATTCATAAGGGTTGGAATCAACTTCTTCCAAACTCCTGTTAATGTTGGTATTTTGACCTCTTTCACGAATCACAAATGTTCTTAATGGCGCCTAGAATGGTGAATCCTTTCCAGAAAGTTTTCAGTTGACTTTGCCCAGATCCATCAGAGGAATCACTATGGCATCTATAGCCTTACAAATTGTATTTATTAAATAAGAAGACTTGAATGTTGAAATGATTCCTTGATCCATGGGCTGCAGAATGAATGTTGTGTTAGCAGGCATGAAAGCAACATTCGTCTCATTGTACATCTCCATCAGAGCTCTTGGGGACCAGGTACATTGTCAATGGGCAGTAATATTTTGAAAGGAGTCTCTTTTTCTGAACAGTAGGTCTAAACAGTGAGCTTGAAATATTCAGTAAACCATGCCATCCACAGATGTGCTCTCATCCAGGCTTTGTTCTGTTGATAGAGCACAGGCAGAGTAGATTGAGCATAATTCTTAAGGGCCCAAGGATTTTCAAAATGGTAGATGAACATTGGCTTCAGCTTACAGTCACCAGATGTATTAGCCCCTAACAAGAGAGTCAGCCAGTCCTTTAAAGCAGGGGTCACCGACCCCCAGGCCATGGACTGGTACTGGTCCGTGGCCTGTTAGGAACCAGGCCGCACAGCAGGAGGTGAGCGGTGGGTGAGCGAGCAAAGCTTCATCTGTTTTTACAGCCGCTCCCCATCACTCGCATTACCGCCTGGTTTCCGCCTCCTGTCAGATCAGCTGTGGCATTAGATTCTCATAGGAGCACAAACCCTGCTGTGAACTGCGCATGTGAGGGGTCTAGGTTGCACTCTCCTTATGAGAATCTGATGCCTGATGATCTGAGGTGGAGCTGAGGTAGTGATGCTAGCGCTGGGGAGTGGCTGCAAATACAGATTATCATTAGCAGAGAGATTTGACTGCACAGAGACCATAATAAATCAGTTGCTTGCAGACTCATATCAAAACCCCATCAGTGAGTGGCAAGTGAAAACAAGCTCAGGGCTCCCACTGATTCTGCATTATGGTGAGCTGTATAATTACTTCATTATATATTACAATGTAATAATAAAAGAAATAAAGTGCACAATAAATGTAATGCGCTTGAATCATCCCGAAACCATCCCCTCCCGCTCCCCGGTCCATGGAGAAATTGTCTTCCGCTAAACCGATCCCTGGTGCCAAAAAGGTTGGGGACCGCTGCTTTAAAGCTTTGAAGCTTTGACTTCTCCTCTCCAGCTAAAAAGTCCTAGATGGCATCTTCTTCCAATAGAAGTCTGTTTTGTCAACACTGAAAATCTGTTGTTTGGTGTAGCCACCTTCATTAATTATCTTAACTAAATCTTCTGGACAACATTCTGTAGCTTCTATATCAGCACATGCTGCTTCACCTTGTACTTTTATGTTATGGAGGTAGCTTCTTTCCTTAAACCTCATGAACCAACCTCTGCTAGCTTCAGACTGTTCTTCTGTAGCTTCCTCACCTCCCTCAGCCTTCACAGAATTGAAGAGACTTAGGGAGGGCCTCCTCTGAATGAGGCTTTGATTTAAGGGAATGTTGTGGCTGGTTTGCTGTTCTATTCAGACCACTCAAACTTTCTCCATATTTGCAGTATGGCTGTTTGGCTTTCTTAGCCCTCATGTGTTCACTGGATAACACTTTTAATTTCCTTCAAGTACTTTTTCTTTCATTCACAATTTGGCTAAGTGTTTAGCACAAGAGACCTAACTCTCGACCTGTCTCAGTTTTTGACCTGCCTTCCTCACTAAGCTTAATCATTTCTAGCTTTTGATTTAAAGTGAGAGACGTGTGACTCTTCCTCTCACTTGGACACTTAGAGGCTATTGTAGGGTTATTAATTGGCCTAATTTCAATATTGTTATATCTCAGGGAATAGAAAGGCCTGAGGAGAGGGAGAGAGATGGTGGAACGGCTGGACAGTGGAGCAGTCAGAACACACACAACACGTGTCAGTTAAGTTTGCTGTCTAATATGGGTGCAGTTTGTGGCACCCCGAAACAATTACAATAGTAACATCAAGTTGGATCACTGATCACAGATCAATATAACAAATACAATGATAATGAAAAAGTTTGAAATATTGCGAGAATTACTGAAATGTGACACAGAGACACAAAGTAAGCAAATGCTATTGGAAAAATGGCACCCATGGACTTGCTTGACATAGGATTTCCACATACCTTCAATTTATCCCTGCTGTGAACTGCGCATGTGAGGGGTCTAGGTTGCACTCTCCTTATGAGAATCTGATGCCTGATGATCTGAGGTGGAGCTGAGGTAGTGATGCTAGCGCTGGGGAGTGGCTGCAAATACAGATTATCATTAGCAGAGAGATTTGACTGCACAGAGACCATAATAAATCAGTTGCTTGCAGACTCATATCAAAACCCCATCAGTGAGTGGCAAGTGAAAACAAGCTCAGGGCTCCCACTGATTCTGCATTATGGTGAGCTGTATAATTACTTCATTATATATTACAATGTAATAATAAAAGAAATAAAGTGCACAATAAATGTAATGCGCTTGAATCATCCCGAAACCATCCCCTCCCGCTCCCCGGTCCATGGAGAAATTGTCTTCCGCTAAACCGATCCCTGGTGCCAAAAAGGTTGGGGACCGCTGCTTTAAAGCTTTGAAGCTTTGACTTCTCCTCTCCAGCTAAAAAGTCCTAGATGGCATCTTCTTCCAATAGAAGTCTGTTTTGTCAACACTGAAAATCTGTTGTTTGGTGTAGCCACCTTCATTAATTATCTTAACTAAATCTTCTGGACAACATTCTGTAGCTTCTATATCAGCACATGCTGCTTCACCTTGTACTTTTATGTTATGGAGGTAGCTTCTTTCCTTAAACCTCATGAACCAACCTCTGCTAGCTTCAGACTGTTCTTCTGTAGCTTCCTCACCTCCCTCAGCCTTCACAGAATTGAAGAGACTTAGGGAGGGCCTCCTCTGAATGAGGCTTTGATTTAAGGGAATGTTGTGGCTGGTTTGCTGTTCTATTCAGACCACTCAAACTTTCTCCATATTTGCAGTATGGCTGTTTGGCTTTCTTAGCCCTCATGTGTTCACTGGATAACACTTTTAATTTCCTTCAAGTACTTTTTCTTTCATTCACAATTTGGCTAAGTGTTTAGCACAAGAGACCTAACTCTCGACCTGTCTCAGTTTTTGACCTGCCTTCCTCACTAAGCTTAATCATTTCTAGCTTTTGATTTAAAGTGAGAGACGTGTGACTCTTCCTCTCACTTGGACACTTAGAGGCTATTGTAGGGTTATTAATTGGCCTAATTTCAATATTGTTATATCTCAGGGAATAGAAAGGCCTGAGGAGAGGGAGAGAGATGGTGGAACGGCTGGACAGTGGAGCAGTCAGAACACACACAACACGTGTCAGTTAAGTTTGCTGTCTAATATGGGTGCAGTTTGTGGCACCCCGAAACAATTACAATAGTAACATCAAGTTGGATCACTGATCACAGATCAATATAACAAATACAATGATAATGAAAAAGTTTGAAATATTGCGAGAATTACTGAAATGTGACACAGAGACACAAAGTAAGCAAATGCTATTGGAAAAATGGCACCCATGGACTTGCTTGACATAGGATTTCCACATACCTTCAATTTATTAAAAATGCAGTATCTGTGAAGCCCAGTAAAGCAAGGCATAATAAAAGGAGGTATGCCTGTACTGGAGTAGAGGAGTCATTCTGACCCGTGCCTTAATTAATTAATTAAAACTAAATTGGTCCATTTTATTTAAAATTTTTTTTCTTTTATTGAAGTATAGTTGCTGTACAATATTATAGAAGTTACACATGTACAATGTAGTGATTCACAATTTTTAAAGGTTATACTCCATTTATAGTTATTATAAAACATTGGCTAAATTCCCTGCATTGTACAGTATATCTTTGTAGCTTATTTTTTTTTTCTTTTTTAACATCTTTATTGGAGTATAACTGTTTTACAATGGTGTGTTAGTTTCTGCTTTACAACAAAGTGAATCAGTTATACATATACATATGTTCCCATATCTCTTCCCTCTTGCTTTGTAGCTTATTTTATAACTAATAGTTTGTCCCTCTTAATTCCTTACCCCTATATTGCCCCTTTCCCCTTCCCTCTCCCCACTGGTAACCACTAGTTTGTTCTCTATATCTGTGTTGGCTAAATTCCCTGCATTGTACAGTATATCTTTGTAGCTTATTTTTTTTTTCTTTTTTAACATCTTTATTGGAGTATAACTGTTTTACAATGGTGTGTTAGTTTCTGCTTTACAACAAAGTGAATCAGTTATACATATACATATGTTCCCATTTCTCTTCCCTCTTGCTTTGTAGCTTATTTTATAACTAATAGTTTGTCCCTCTTAATTCCTTACCCCTATATTGCCCCTTTCCCCTTCCCTCTCCCCACTGGTAACCACTAGTTTGTTCTCTATATCTGTGAGTCTGCTTCTTTTTTGTTATATTCACTAGTTTGTTGTATTTTTTAAGATTCCACATATAAGTGATATCATACAGTATTTTTCTTTCTTTGTCTAACTTATTTCACTTAGTATGATAATCTCTAGATCCGTGTTGCTGCAAATGGCATTATTTTGTTCTTTTTTACGACTGAGTAGTATTCCATTGTATATGTGTACCACATCTTCTTTATCCATTCATCAGTTGATGGATCCATTCATCAGTTGATGGACACTTAGGTTGCTTCCATAACTTGGCTGTTGTATATAGTGCTGCTATGAACATTGGGGTGCCCACACCTTGAATTTAGATCAGAATAACTGAAAGGAGGAGGAATGTCCATAAATAACTAAGGTATCTTCACCACTAAGCAGTCTAGTTATTGCTTCAAATGTCTTTCCTATGGTCCAGAATTCCAGATGTCTGTATCTTCTCTCTCTTCTGGCTCCTCTTTCTAAACTACCATTTAAAAATTGTACACATTTATTGAGATATATTTCACATACTAAACAAATCAGCCTCTAAATTTTACACTTTAGTGTATAATTAAATGTTTTTTAGAAAATTTTTGTCTCCCATAAAAGAAACCGTATACCCATTAAACAGTCACCAGCGCCCCCATTCCCCTCACCACTGTCCAGTCCTAGGCAACTACTAACATACTTTTTATCTCTATAGATTTGCCTATTTAGACATTTCATATAGATGGAATCATACAGTATGTGACCTTTGATGACTGGCTTCTTTCACTTAGCATAATGTTTTCAAGATTTATCCATGTTGAAGTATGTATCAGTACCTCATTCCTTTTTATTGTTGAATTAATAGTCTGTTGTATGGATATACCACATTTTATTTATCCATTCATCAATTGATGGGTATTTGGGTTTCCACTTTTTGGCTATTATGGAAAATGCTGTAGTGAACATTCATCAGCAGGTTTTTATGTGGACATATATCTTAGATTCTCTTGTGTATATACCTGGGAGTGAAATTGCTGGGTCATAGAGTAACTCTATATTTAACTAGGTGAGGAAATGTCAAGCTGTGTTTCAAAGTGGCTGCATGATTTTCCAATCCACCGTCAATGTATAAGGGTTACTATTTCCCTACATTCTTGTCAACACTTGTTATTTTGTGTCTTTCTGAATATAGCAATCCTAGTGGGTAGTAGACCTAGTGGATCTCTATGGTTTTGGTTTGTATTTATCTGAGAACTAATGATTTTGAGCATCTTTTCATGTGCTTACCAATTATTTGTATATCTTCTTTGCAGAAATGTCTATACAAATCCTTTGCTACTTTTTGAGTTGTTCATCTTTTTATTACTGAATTGTTAAGGGTTCTTTATTCTGAATAGAAGTCTCTTATCAGATATATGATTTATAAATATTTTGTCCCATTACGTGGGTTGTTTTTTAATCGGTTGTTTTCTCATTTTCTTGATAGTGTCCTTTGAAGCACTAAAGTTTTACATTTTTATATAGTCCAATTTACCTCTTTTTTTCTTTTGTTGCTTTGCTTTCGGTGTCATATCTTAGAGCCCTTTGAGATATGACACCAAAAAGGTCAAAAAGATTTACTCCTGTGCTTTCTTCTAACTGTTTTAAAGTTTTAGCTCTTACATTTGGGTTGATGATCCATTTTGAGTTCACTTTTGTGTATTGGGTGAGATAAGGAAGGATCTAACTTCATTCTCTTGCAGTGAATATCCAGTTGTCCCAACACAATTTGTCGAATAGCCTATGTATTCTTTTCCCATTGAGTTGTCTTGGAAGCCTTGTAAAAAAAAATTCATTGATCATAAATATAAGGATTTATTTCTAGACTCTCAATCTACTGCACTAATCTGGGTGTCTGTCCTTGTACCAGTACCACACTGTCTTGATTACACTAGCTTTTTAGTAAGTTTTGAAATTGGGAATTGTAAGTCCTCCAACTTTATTCTTCTTTTTCAAGATTATTTTGGTTATTCTGGGTCTCTTCCACTTCCATATGAGTTTTAGGATTAGCTTGTCAATTTCTGCCCCCCAAAACGGCAGCTGGGACTTTGGTAGGGATTGTATTGAATATGTAGATCAGTTTGGAGAGTACTGTCATCTTAAAAATATTAAGTTCTCAGATCCATGAACATAAGATGTTTTTCCATTCATTTAGATCTTCAATTACTTTCAACAATCTTTTGTAACTTTAGGTGTACAAATATTGTACTTCTTTTATTACATTTATTCTTAAGTATTTTATTCTTTTTGATGCTCTTGCAAATGGAATTATTTTTTAATTTCATTTTTGAAATGATTATTACTAGTGTATAAAAGTACAATTGCTTTTTATATCCGTCTTGTATCCTGCGTCCTTCTGAACTTATTTATTAGTTCTAATAATTTTTTAGTATATTCCTTACAGTTTGCTACATGCACGATTATCTCATCTGTAAATAATTTTACTTTCAATCTGGATGCCTTTTATTTCTTCTAATTGCCTAATTGTTTTGGCCAGAAGCTCCAGTACCAAGTGTCTTGCTGGAAATTAAGGGCTCAGAAAAGCAGTCCTCCATCACTGTGATTAAGGTCGTGCCATGGAAGATTCATTAAACAGAGAGGGATTTTGTGAAACTGATAGTAACGTGGTTCCACTTAACACAATTTCCCATGATGATCAAAATATCTTAAAGCAGAAAAATACTTGTATCTTGTCATCTGTGTTCCAAGTCATCAGTGGAAGCTCTAGTGAAAAGATTTGTAAGGGTATTTTAAATAATTTGAGGGCTGGACAACAGTGCTGAGCTCACTTGGACAACCACTGCCAGATTCAGCACTTTGTCAAATGCCAGAAGAAGACAGATCCAACTGCTAGAGCATCACTGTAATTATTTTGTTAGTGGGGTGATCACGTGGGGAGACAGACCTCCAAATAACCCAGACTACTACTTACTGATGCAGTTGGCACACATGTTACCTTTCATGTGTTTGTTTATACGGTTGACCCTTGAACAACACGGGTTTGAACTGTGTTGGTCCACTTATAGGTGGATTTTTTTCAATAGTAAATTCTGTGGTACTACACAATCCATGGTTGGTTGAATCCATGGATGCCGAACTGCAGATCTGGAGGAACTGTGTATACGGAAGAACTGAAGAACCGTATACACGGACTATAAGTTACATGCAGATTTTCAACTCTGAGGAGGGTCAGTGCCCCTCACCCCTGCATTGTTCAACAGGGGGTCAACTGTACTTTTCATAATAATTTGCTGAGTGTGTACTTTCTCCTCCCATTATGCTTGAGAACAGAGACCTTTTTCTGCCTTTACAAGTCCTTACACACCTGGTGTGGTGTAATGTTCAGGCTGCATGGACAGGTCATCCTAACTCAGGCGTGACTTGGCTTTAGTGATTGATTTGCCAGGCACAGGACCAGCCTTAGCTGTTCTCCTATGCTCTCATCTTCCCTTTGAACATCTCCCCTTAAATGCATCTCTCACACCTCAAACAGTCTGTACCAAACTGACTCTCCACGGCCCCTTCTTAGACTGCTCTTCCTCTAAGATTTCCAACTTCTCACGATGATGCCATTATACTTCTTGTCCTTTTTCCCCATCTCAGCATTTATCCTATTTCATTCTTAAAACTCATCTCAAATCCTACCTTCTCTTTGAAACCTTTTCTGATCTCTCCAATTAGTATCAATCGCTTGTGCTTTCTGAACCCTGTAGCACTTTATTGTTTTTTTTTTAAGTAAATAAATAAATTTATTTTTAAAAAGCATGAATCACAGATACAGGGACAGATTGGTAGTTATCAGAGGGAAAGGTGATTAGGCAAAAAGGATCAATTGCATGGTGACTAGACTTATTGTGGTGATTGCTTTCTAGTGTATATAAATATCCAAAACATTATGTACCTGAAACTAATGTAGTTATATACAAATTTTACTTTGTTTATTTTGAATTTTTGAATTTTATTTATTTTTTTATACAGAAGGTTCTTATTAGTTATCCATTTTATACATATTAGTGTATATATGTCAATCCCAATGTCCCAATTCATCACACCACCACCACCCCCCGCCACTTACCCCCTTGGTGTCCGTACATTTGTTCTCTACATCTGTGTCTCAATTTCTGCCCTGAAGACCGGTTCATCTGTACCATTTTTCTAGGTTCCACATATATGCATTAATATACGATATTTGTTTTTCTCTTTCTGACTTACTTCACTCTGTATGACAGTCTCTAGATCCAACCATGTCTCTACAAATAACCCAATTTCGTTCCTGTTTATGGCTGAGTAATATTCCATTGTATATATATACCAACATCTTCTTTATCCATTCATCTGCCGATGGGCATGTAGGTTGCTTCCATGTCCTGGCTATTGTAAATAGTGCTGCAGTGAACATTGCGGTACATGTGTCTTTTTCAATTATGGTTTCCTCTGTGTATATGCCCAGTAGTGAGATTGCTGGGTCATATGGTAATTCGATTTTTAGTTTTTTAAGGAACCTCCATACTGTTCTCCATAGTGGCTGTATCAATTTACATTCCCACCAACAGTGCAAGAGGGTTCCCTTTTCTCCACACCCTC
>NC_041222.1:34767810-34768062 GCF_002837175.3 Physeter macrocephalus
AGCTGTTTATATATTTTGGAGATTAATCCTTTGTCCGTTGATTCATTTGCAAATATTTTCCCCCATCTGAGGGTTGTCTTTTCGTCTTGTTTGTAGTTTCCTTTGCTGTGCAAAAGCTTGTAAGTTTCACTAGGTCCCATTACTTTATTTCTGTTTTTATTTCCATTACTCTAGGAGGTGGATCAAAAAAGATCTTGCTGTGATTTATGTCAAAGAGTGTTCTTCCTATGTTTTCCTCTAAGAGTTTTATAG
>NC_041222.1:34768598-34769233 GCF_002837175.3 Physeter macrocephalus
CATTTTCACAATATTGATTCTTCCAATCCAAGAACATGGTATGTCTCTCCTTCTGTTTGTATCATCTTTAATTTCTTTCATCAGTGTCTTATAGTTTTCTGCATACAGGTATTTTTCTCCCTAGGTAGGTTTATTCCTTGGTATTTTATTCTTTTTGTTGCAAAGGTAAATGAGAGTGTTTCCTTAATTTCTCTTTCAGATTTTTCATCATTAATGTATAGGAATGCAAGAGATTTCTGTGCATTAATTTTGTATCCTGAAACTTTACCAAATTCGTTGATTAGCTCTAGTAGTTTTATGGTGGCATCTTTAGGATTCTCTATGTATATCATGTCATCTGCAAACAGTGACAGCTTGAAGCTTTTTCTGCATCTATTGAGATGATCATACAGTTTTTATTCTTCAATTTGTTAATACGGTGGATCACATTGATTGATTTGTGTATATTGAAGAATCCTGCATCCCTGGGATAAATCCCAGTTGATCATGCAGCTTCAATTTCATTAGTTTTGATTGGTCTGTTCATATTTTCTATTTCTGGCTGGTTCAGTCTTGGAAGGTTATACCTTTCTAAGAATTTGTCCATTTCTTTCGGGTTGTCCATTTTATTGGCATAGAGTTGCTTGTAGTAATCT
>NC_041222.1:34769285-34771457 GCF_002837175.3 Physeter macrocephalus
GATGTCTGTTGTAACTTCTCCTTTTTCATTTCTAATTGTATTGATTTGAGTCCTCTCCCTCTTTTTCTTGATGAGTCTGGCTAATGGTTTGTCAGTTTTGTTTATCTTCTCAAAGAACCAGCTTTTAGGGCTTCCCTAGTGGCGCAGTTGTTGAGAGTCCGCCTGCCGATGCAGAGGACACGGGTTCGTGCCCTGGTCCGGGAAGATCCCACATGCTGCGGAGCGGCTAGGCCTCTGAGCCATGGCCGCTGAGCCTGCGCGTCCAGAGCCTGTGCTCTGCAGTGGGAGAGGCCACAACAGTCAGAGGCCCGTGTAACGCAAAAAAAAAAAACAAAAACAAAAACAAAAAACTAGCTTTTAGTTTTATTGATCTTCGCTGTTGTTTTCTTTGTTTTTATTTCATTTATTTCTGCTCTGATATTTATGACTTCTTTCCTTCTACTAACTTTGGGTTTTGTTTGGTCTTCTTTCTCTAATTGCTTTAGGTATAAGGTTAAATTATTTATTTGAGATGTTTGTTGTTTCTTGAGGTAGGATTGTATTGCTATAAACTTCCCTCTTAGAACTGCTTTTGCTGCATCCCATAGATTTTGGATCGTCGTGTTTTCATTGTCATTTGTCTGTAGGTATTTTTTGATTTCCTCTTTGATTTCTTCAGTGATCTCTTGGTTATTTAATAACGTATTGTTTAGCCTCCATGTGTTTGTGCTTTTTACTGTTCTTTCCCTGTAATTCATTTCTAATCTTATAGCGTTGTGGTCAGAAAAAATGCTTTTTATGATTTTCTTAAGTTTACTGAGGCTTGATTTGTGACCCAAGATGTGATCTATCCTGGAAAATGTTCCGTGAGCACTTGAGAAGAAAGTGTAATCTGCTGTTTTTGGATGGAATGTCCTGTAAATATCAGTTAAATCTATCTGGTCTGCACTCCTGTGTCTTTTGATTGGAGCACTTAATCCATTCACATTTAAGGTAATCATCAACATGTATGTTCCTATTACCATTTTCTTAATTGTTTTGGGTTTGTTTTTTAGGTCCTCTTCTTCTCTTGTGTTCCCCATTTAGAGAAGTTCCTTTAGCATTTGTTGTAAAGCTGGTTTGGTGGTGCTGAATTCTCTTAGCTTTAGCTTGTCTGTAAAGGTTTTGATTTCTCCATTGAATCTGAGTGAGATCCTTGCCGAGTAGAGTAATCTTTGTTGTAGTTTCTTCCCTTTCATCACTTTAAATATGTCATGCCACTCCCTTCTGGCTTGTAGAGTTCCTGCTGAGAAATCAGCTGTTAACCTTATGGGAGTTCCCTTGTATGTTATTTTTCGTTTTTCCCTTGCTGCTTTCAATAATTTTTCTTTGTCTTTAATTTTTGCCAATTTGATTACTATAGTTATTCTTCTGGGGTTTTATCTTGTTCCTTCATCTGGTACATAGCTCTCTGCCTTTTCATCTTGTTTATCTTTCTGTGAATGTGGTTTTTGTTCCACAGGCTGCAGGATTGAGGTTCTTCATGCTTCTGCTGTCTGCCCTCTGGTGGAAGAGGCTATCTAAGAGGCTTGTGCAAGTTTCCTGATGGGAGGGACTGGTGGAGGGTAGAGCTGGGTGTTGCTCTGGTCAGCAGAGCTCAGTAAAACTTTAATCCACTTGTCTGCTGATGGGTGGGTCTGGGTTCCCTCCCTGTTGGTTGTTTTGCCTGAGGCGACCCAACACTGGAGCCTCCCCGAGCTTTTTGGTGGGGCTACTGGCGGACTCTGGGAGTGTTCACGCCAAGGAGTACTTCCCAGAACTTCTGCTGCCAGTGTCCTTGTCCTCACAGTGAAACACAGCCACCCCCCGCCTCTGCAGGAGACCCTCCAACACTAGCAGGTAGGTCTGGCTCAGTCTCCTATGGGGTCACTGCTCCTTCCCCTGGGTCCCGATGCGCCCACTGCTTTGTGTGTGCCCTCCAAGAGTGGAGTCTCTGTTTCCCTTAGTCCTCTCAAAGTCCTCCAATCAAATCCCCCTAGCTTTGAAAGTCTGGTTCTCTAGGAATTCCTCCTTCCATTGCTGGACCCCCAGGTTGGGAAGTCTGATGTGGGGCTCAGAACCTTCACTCCAGTGGGTGGACTTCTGTGGTATAAGTGTTCTCCAGTTTGTGAGTCACCCACCCAGCAGTTATGGGATTTGATTTTATTGTGATTG
>NC_041222.1:34778971-34815168 GCF_002837175.3 Physeter macrocephalus
TTCTTCTGCCTCAGTTATTCTGCTATTGATTCCTTCTAGTGTATTTTTCATTTCAGTTATTGTATTGTTCATCTCTGTTTGTTTGTTGTTTAATTCTTCTAGGTCTTTGTTAAACATTTCTTGCATCTTCTCAATCTTTGCCTCCATTCTTTTTCTGAGGTCCTGGATCATCTTCACTATCATTATTCTGAATACTTTTTCTGGAAGGTTGCCTCTCTCCACTTCATTTAGTTATTTTTCTGGGGTTTTATCTTGTTCCTTCATCTGGTACATAGCTCTCTGCCTTTTCATCTTGTTTATCTTTCTGTGAATGTGGTTTTTGTTCCACAGGCTGCAGGATTGAGGTTCTTCATGCTTCTGCTGTCTGCCCTCTGGTGGAAGAGGCTATCTAAGAGGCTTGTGCAAGTTTCCTGATGGGAGGGACTGGTGGAGGGTAGAGCTGGGTGTTGCTCTGGTCAGCAGAGCTCAGTAAAACTTTAATCCACTTGTCTGCTGATGGGTGGGTCTGGGTTCCCTCCCTGTTGGTTGTTTTGCCTGAGGCGACCCAACACTGGAGCCTCCCCGAGCTTTTTGGTGGGGCTACTGGCGGACTCTGGGAGTGTTCACGCCAAGGAGTACTTCCCAGAACTTCTGCTGCCAGTGTCCTTGTCCTCACAGTGAAACACAGCCACCCCCCGCCTCTGCAGGAGACCCTCCAACACTAGCAGGTAGGTCTGGCTCAGTCTCCTATGGGGTCACTGCTCCTTCCCCTGGGTCCCGATGCGCCCACTGCTTTGTGTGTGCCCTCCAAGAGTGGAGTCTCTGTTTCCCTTAGTCCTCTCAAAGTCCTCCAATCAAATCCCCCTAGCTTTGAAAGTCTGGTTCTCTAGGAATTCCTCCTTCCATTGCTGGACCCCCAGGTTGGGAAGTCTGACGTGGGGCTCAGAACCTTCACTCCAGTGGGTGGACTTCTGTGGTATAAGTGTTCTCCAGTTTGTGAGTCACCCACCCAGCAGTTATGGGATTTGATTTTATTGTGATTGCGCCCCTCCTACCATCTCATTGTGGCTTCTCCTTTATCTTTGGATGTGGGGTATCTTATTTGGTGAGTTCCAGTGTCTTCCTGTTGATGATTCTTCAGCAGTTAGTTGTGATTCCGGTGCTCTCGCAAGAGGGAGCGAGAGCACGTCCTTCTACTCCGCCATCTTGAACCAATCTCCCCTGTAGCACTTTAGCTGTAGTTTTCTTAGGCATTTGCCACTTTCTGTCTTATCAGTCAGTTATATTTGTAGATGTGTAAATAACTTAATCTCCTGTAAGCTCTTTGTACGGAAATGGCTGTTGACTGAATACATGGCAGAGTATTCTATAGCCAACATGGTTGACGTGGCCATTTGATGGGCCCAGACCCTGATCGTTTCTCACACGTGTTTTATAGTCACCTGTATTTATCTCCCAGCCTCCTCCTTCTCTTTCCAGTTTATTCTCATTGAAGATACTATCCAAAGTTACCTGACCAGGCACACCCCTTCCTAGTACGATTAAGTGCCACTTATGTCCTCAGGACTTAATCCAGGCTCCTTACCCATACCAGCCCCCATCTCCCTGTCTCCCACCACCTCCCACCCCGGGGACACACACACACACACACACACACACAGGCTCACTGGACATCCTGAAGGTGCCATGCCCATTCTGTACCCCTGAGCGTTCTCCACTCCCCAGAGTGTCTGGATGCCTTGGTGACTCCTTGCTGTCCTCCAAAATATAAATATTTCTTCTTGAAGCCCACTCCATACTCTTACTTTACTCTGCTGTCACTTATAAGCCCCAGTAAACCTGCTTCCTCTGCTTGGCTTGCATATCCCCTGAACATAGTTTTGGGGTTTTTTACACTGTTATGTGGACATATCTGTCTCCCCGCAAAGGCTGTGAACTCCCTGAGGAGCAGAGACTCTCTTTTTATCTTTATAGCATCAGCATCGAATCATCTGACAGGTATTCAGTAAATGTTTGAATGCATGAAAACAAAATCCAGGAATGCCTTTGAATTCTGTAGAGGAAACTGATGAGTGAAACACAACGAATCAAGCCAAGACTGTCTCTTTATGGCCTCCTGCAAAAGAAAAATTGTCCAAACCAAGTCTGCAGCAGAACTTTCTGCATGATGTAATTCTCACCCTCCTCTGGGAAGTAATTCACACTCCTGATTAAATGCTTGAGCAATTCTCTGATACTCCTAAATGATTGAGAACTTCTGGGAAGTTAGTGTTGTCCACCCAAAACTGACTGACTAACCTAATAATCTTTGACCAGACTTTTTTGTTTTCTTGTTTTCAGTCTTTCCTTGCAGAGTGCTTGAAAGAAAACTTTGACACATGCTTGTAAACAATTTGTCTGGAAAGTTTTGGTTTTTTAAAAACACAATTCATCTTAAGACTGTTTTGGGGCCCTCCCACTTTCACAACAACTTATATGTGAATGCAGTATCTTGTTCATTCTCTCTTCACTCCATCTTCCCTTCCCAGCCCTCCTGGGCCCTAGAAGAAGGCACATACTGAGTCTAGGAGGATGGATGGTGGTACCATGTGAACGAAGGGTGGGAACAGATGGTTTGCAGGAGGGTGGGAGTCTCATGCAGTTATACACAACAGGAGAGGAGAGGGGAGGCGGTGTATCCTCGGAGGAGGGCAGACCAACAGATTAGCAGGGCACAGCCCTTGTGGACTGGCTAAGGAGCTTGTATTTCATACACGTGCCAAGGGATGAAATTGACCTTAACCAGAAGCTTCTGAAATTCAGAAAAATATATACGGCATGTGATTGGAGTTTTAAGAAGACTAGCCTTTCTATCAGTCAGGATAGGCTAGGGTGTGCTGAGAAGGAAACAATCCCCAAACCTCAGTGGCTTAGAACATCCAAGATTTATTTCTTGCTCACATCACATGTCCAAGCAGAGGAGTGAAGGCTCTGCTTCATACCATCATCACTCAGGATCCAGGATAACAGAGGTTTCCCCATCTTATGATGCCTTTGCTCCAAGGTTTGTTGCAACAGAAGAGAGAAGATAGAGAAACATATAGCAGCAATTAAGCCATTAATTCCAAGCGAACAATACTTGGAAGTGACAAACGTCTCACATGTCATTGGCCAAAGAGGATTGCAGAGTCACACCCCACTTCAAGGAAGGCAGGAAAAGATAATCTTTCCATATTCCTGGAAAGAGGGAAGTGCCTGAAATATTTCTGAAGACTGGGAATGTCTACCCCACATAGCTAACATGGTACAAAGACAGAATAGCCACTTCAGAAATTCAGGAGGATTTCTAGATGGTGGTGGAAAAGAGAACTCAATTAACCTCTGCATGTTTGACTATAAGAGGATTTTAGGCCTTCAGAATGGTGGTGTGAGGAGCTTGGTAGACCCTTTCTCCAGTGAAACCACTTAACTGGTGAAAATTGTAACAACCATTTAAAGTCCTTGGAAATTGTCCTAAAAGCATACAGCAAATAGAAGCATTTATTCAAGAAAATCTCTATCTCAGTAAAAACACTGAGAGTTGGTAGCATTTGAGCCGTGGCCTGTTCTCATGTCCCTTCCCCTTGCTCCATGTGATGAAAGCTTTATCCCAGGGTGTAGCTGAGAAGATGCGAGACGCAGCTCCTGGTCTTCCCCTCAAGCTCCTAGAGCCCAGGGCTATGGTTTTGCTCCAGGAGGGGCAGGCTGCCAATGTATCTCATCATCTGCAGCCTTGTGTGTGGAGTTGCCATCTCTGGCAAGTATGGTTGAGAGGTCTGGGCTCCCTTTCCTCACTCTTACTCATGGGGCATGTGCTCTGTCCCAGGTTTGACAAACTGAAGATACTGGGACCTCAGTTGCCCCCTCCCAGGCCTGCTTGTAGGGTGGATGTTCCATCTCAGGAGGGCTAAGAAAAGAAGACCAAGGATTATCAGTTCCCAGCTAGAGCAGAGGTTTTACCCCAGGAGAAGTGAGCCACTGTCCCCACCCCCAGCTCTGGCACAGGATTCTATCCCAAAGGAGAGGCAGGATGTGAAAATGACATTTCCTCCAAAGAGGACTGACTTTACTTAGAATAGAGCATAGAGAAGTTCATGCCTAGGGTCACTGTCAAAAACAATGGAAATCTTGACGGTGAGCAGTTAAAAGGGTGCTGGGAACTCATTGATACTAGTAGCAACAAGCAAAATGGCAGATGGAAAAGATACAGCCAAGAATAACCCTCCTGAGATCACACTCACCCCAAGGGGTCTAGAAAGCCCTTGTACATGCAAAGTACTGAAAAGAAAAAAGCCTGTCAACCTAAAATCCTGTATCCAGCAAAGCTGTCATTCAGAAATGAAGGCAACCCTCAACATTATTGGTGGGAATTTAAAAATTGGGGCAGCTGCTTTGGAAAACAGTTTGACAGTTCCTCAAAAAGTTAAACGTAGAGTTACCCACAATTCTACTCCTAGGTCTATATCCAAGAGAAATGAAGACACAGGTCCACACAAAAACATGTTCATGAATGCTCATAGCAGCATTATTAATAAACAGCCAGAAAGTGTAAAAAACTCAAATGTCCATGAAACGATAGATAAATGTGATGTATTCATACAGTGGAATATTGTTAGGCAATAAAAAGAGATGAAACGCTGATACAGGCTGCAACATGGATGAACCTTGAAAACATTATGCTAAGTAAAAGAAGTCAGTCACAAAGACCACATATTGTATGGTTACATTGTGTAAGATTTCCAGAATAGGCAAATCCATGGAGACAGAGTACATTGCTGATTGCCTAGAGCTGGGAACGTCTGGAGGGAATGGGGAGTGAGTGTGTATTAGTTTCCTAGGGCTGCTGTAACGACAACAACAACAAAAGAAACGCCCACAAACTGGATGACAGAGAACAAAAGGAATTTATTCTCTTGCAGTTTTGGAGATTAAGTCCAAAATCAAGGTGTTGGTAGGGCCAGGCTTTCTCCACACACTCTAGGAGAGGATTCTTCTTTGTCTCTTCCTGCTTCTGGAGGCCCCAGGCATTCCTTCATGTGGCAGCATAACTCCAATTTCTGTCTCCATGTCTGTGTCTGGCTTCCAATGGCATTCTCTTCTCTGTGTATGTCAGTGTCCAAATTTCCTCTTCTTATAAGGATACTAGTCATCATGTATTAGGGCCCACCCTAATGACCTCATCTTAACTTGATTACATCTGCAGAGATCATATAACCAAATAATGTCATATTTGCTGGTTACCAGGGGTTAATACTTCAACATATCTTTGGGGACTTCTTTTTGGGGGGGTGCTAAAAATGTTCTAAAATTGATTATGAGGATGGTTGCACAGCTTCTTGACTATTCATAAAAACCATCAAATTGCACATTTTCAGTGGGTGAATTGTACGTCATGTGGATTATTTATTTTTTTAAATAAATTTATTTATTTATTTTTGGCTGCATCGGGTCTTCGTTGCTGCACATGGGCTTTCTCTAGTTGCGGTGAGCGGGGGCTACTGTCTTGCGTTGAGCGGGCTTCTCGTTGCGGTGGCTTCTGTTGTTGCGGAGCACAGGCTCTAGGCACATGTGCTTCAGTAGTTGTGGCACGTGGGCTAGTAATTGTGGCTCGTGGGCTCTAGAGCGCAGGCTCAGTAGTTGTGGCACACGGGCTTAGTTGCTCCGCGGCACGTGGGATCTTCCCGCACCAGGGCTTGAACCTGTGTTGCCTGCATTGGCAGGCGGATTCGTAACCACTGCGCCACCAGGGAAGTCCACGGCATGTGAATTATATCTGTATAAAGTTGGTTTAAAAAAATGAAAGAGAAATAAAGACATCCCCAGATTTAAAAAGAAAACAACAACAAAAACAGAATTCATGGCTAGCAGGCCTTCCTTTAAAGGACGTTCTTTCAGGCAGAAAGGTAGGGACACCAGACAGTAATTCAAATCCACACAAAAAAACAGAGTTCCAGTAAAGGTATTTGTATATGTAATGATGAAAGACAATATAATTATATATGTTTTCTTTCTTCTCGTTGCTGATATAAAAAGCAGTTGTATAAAAGAGAGGAATCCACACATGCATTTTTACCCACATGAAGCCAGAACGACTCCAGCATTTCTTCTGAATTGTAGCCATTCACTTAGACCGGTTCTGTCCGGCTTCCAAGGTACTTCCTGATCCTGAGATTTCCTGGCTTGTTCAGGGCTCATGGAGTATTGGCCTGTTGAATTTGGCATTATTCTACCACTACCCCTCCTGAAATGGAAACCAAATAATCATTTTTGAGACATTTCTAGTTTCTTTTGATATTGGTTAAGAAACTACATATGTTGTTTGCTAAAGGAAAAAAAAAACTTATCTAAAAGCTAATTACACTTTCTAAATGACAGAAATATTTGGCTGCAGTTAAAAATTAAAGGTTAAGGATAAAGGTCCATTTTCTCAGATTTAATCCCTTGGCCATGGTCCTGCCCTGTGCCACACAGAGAGATTTTCTAAAGCAAAGGTCAGCATCTGTCTTAGAAGTGACCGGTCTGCATGTAATGCAGCCTTTTTTTCTTTTTAAAATGACATCAGTGGATTCCAAACCGTCTTCATTAGCAATCCTGGGTCTTGGGTATTTGAAGTGGAGAATTATTGGCTTTGCCCAAATTGTGGCAGCTGTTTTGGGTGCTCTGTTGCTTTGTCTGATTACGGTGAGGATCCAGAGTATCTTTTCTCATCCAGAGGACTAATGAGTCTCTGCATTGGTTGTGAGAGTTTTATGATTCCCATGTTCTACTGCCATTTGCTCTAAAATCTAAAGGAGAGCCAATACAACTCTGTATTCTGAAATGGCATGTCTTGTATTAGCAGCAAAGGATCAAAAGTTTGGTTTTTCAAACCCTACTCTCTTACCCTGTGCTTGCAACTCCAAGCTCTTTAATGTCCTTGAGTTGTTGCCACACGGGGGCAGCGGACTGGGGGTGAGGCTGAAGTCACAATTGAGTTCCCTCAGGAGGGAACTCAAGTGCGTCCTCCCCCATGAGAGGAGCCGTCTCCTGGAGAGGCCATCAGAGCCCAATGCGGAGGCCCAAGGCAGCAGATCTGGGGAAGGAACTTGGCGTTTGGGGATCTGGGGATCCTGGTGGAAGTTTGAAGCTGCCCATATGCTCCCTGAACCCTAAAATGCTGACAGGGGCTGCAGAAAGGGTGAGCCAAGTCCTTCCTGACCAAAGTTAGGGACCTCTAGAGAGATTGCATCCGGCTCTTTCAAGAGGGAGCTGACGGCAAGAGCCACAGTGCCTTTCACTGCAGGAGAACCCCGCCATTACCGGCAGTCTAGTCACCAGAGCCGGGTGCGGGGGGGCTTGCGGAGAAAAAGAACTGCCCGCCTGGTCATCCTGGCTGAGCCCGGGCCCAGGGAAAGAGAGCCAGCGGTCGGAAATCAAGGAGTTGGCAGGCTTGGCTCCTTCTGGCACCTCTGAGGGAGAACCTGTTCCATGCCTCCTCCTAGCTTCCTGCAATCCTGCTGTTCCTTGGCTTGCAGATGCATCAGGCCAATCGTGGCCCTTCTTCCCTATGTCTCAGTGCGTCCTTTTCTGCCTCTTACAAGGTCCTCTCATTGGATTTAGAGCCCACACTAATCCAGTATCATCTTATCTCGATTCTTAGTTACATCTGCAAAGGTACTATTTCCAAAGAAGGTCACATTCTGAGGTGGACATAAATTTGATGGAGATACTATTCAACTCACTGGAGTTGGGAAGAGCTTTCTGACAGTTTTGTAGGGTAGGGAAGCATGGGAGAGAAACCAAAGCAGAGAAGAAAATGAGCTTGTTCAGGAGGGGTGCCAGGAGCAGTCCTGGCACAGAGACGTGCGTGCTACAGAGGGCTCCCCACATGACTCGTTGGTGGCCTCCCAGGACTACAGATAGCTTGGTGGGCAGGTCACCTTGGCTCCAGCCACTGTGAAGTAGGGGGATGGGGCAGAGCATGGAAATGCCTGGCAGAGGGCAGCTGTGAGATGCCAGGAGGATAAAAAAGCACTTTGTGGGCCCCATGGGTTGTGAGAAAGCTTTGTACCTGTAAGTCGGGGGAGTTTGGGGTTGAATAAGGACACATTATTATGCTTGGCGACCGAGAAGCTGATTTGACATTTGGGAAAAAAAAACAAATGAAAATTGTTGAGGGATCAGGCATTGCTAATATTTCATAAAGAGCAGGAGAAATCATGGCCCAGCCTCCCCTGCAAGTGGGATTGATGAGGGAGAGCTCAGGAAAGAGTGTGCGGGTAGAACCTTGGAGATGGAGGGCTGAGAGCGTTGAGGGTTCCTCAGTGGGGAGAGGGCACCGGGTGACACGTCGTGGAAGCAGGAAAGGCCGGGGGCTTGTGCGCATGTGCAGGAAAGAGCCTGTGGAGGCAAATAGGAGAGGCCAGATGTCACTTGGGCTGAATTCTGCAGGCAGGAGGGCGCCCGGGGCACAGCAGGCTTGTGCTGAGCTGTAGGCCATCCTGTAGTAAGACCCCTCTCTTCCTTACTTTCTCTTTTCTAAAATTGTGGTGAAATGTACATAGCGTGAAATTCACCACTGTAACCATCTCTGACTGCGCAGTTCAGGGGCATTAAGTACATTGTTGAGCGTGTTCCTTCTTATCACGTGCGAGGGGCGGAGGGTGATAGTGTGGGGCAGCAGGGGCTGCTGAATGTTGGTGACAGAGAGTCCCACGAGGAGGTGGCCTCTGGCGATTTCGGGTGAGGGGGTGGAAAAGGTGATCCTCCCCAGTTTGTTCTACAGATAAGTGGCTTTCTGGAACATGAGGAAGTAGGGCAGAGACCCCATTCAGAAGCAAATGGGCACTTACTGCTGCTTTCTCCCCTCGAGGAGGTAGCCTTGCAAATGCCAAATTTGCTTCAAAAGCCAGGGAGAAGCCCCCAAATCGATAAGCAGTGCCAGATACAGAAGCGCCCAGATTTCTTTAGTGTCTTTACTACCGTGAAATATTGGGTTGGCCAAAAAGTTCATTCGGGTTTTTCTGTAAGATGTTATGGAAAAACCCAAACGAACTTTTTGGCCAACCCAATATTACGGTAAGTTGAAACGGTACTTTAGCACAAGTTCTTCTCAAATATGGGCATACTTAGACTAAACGAGTATTTGTTGCGTATCTGAAAATCACACCTCGCTAGCTGTCCCCTGTTTTCATTTGATAATCATATTCTGATGCAACTTTGATAGCTGGGCTAATTAAATCCTGAACTTAGGTGAACCGTATGTAGTCGTGGTGGGGTCTCTTTCGACCAGTCCATGACCCATCGGAAACACTGCAGGTTCGTGCACACGTGGTCAGCCCGTCCCTAGCCCCCGGCTCTGCTCTGTCACAAGTGCCACCAAGACAAAGCACCCACGGCTCCCAAATACCCCTCAGGCCACATGGAGTTCCTGGGAGACCCCTCTGTCCCCTTCAAAGCTGTCTACTTGGATCTGGTGTCACCTACAGGAAGTGGGTGGTGGTTGCTAGAGGACAATATGGGCCAACCTGGTGCCCCCCAGAGGCAGTCACTCCAACCCCACAGTCCTATCTAGAGAGAGGCCAGGACATACACTCTGAAGATTGCAGGGTTGGGGTGCTAGAAGGGACTCCACAGAGCCAAGGATAAAGAGACTCCTTGGGAAATCTGGGATGCCCTGCTCTGCCAGAGCTGCTCCCAGGCAGAAATGCCTGTGGGTTCTCGCTGCAAAAGGAAAAAAACAACCACATACGCAGCCAGGATTAAAACCACCATTTCGAAAGCACATCATTAAAGTAAGCTGTGACCCAAATATTTGTTGTGGTGTGTTTAAGAGTTTTTCAAGCCATTGAAAAGAATGGAAAAAGTGAAACACTGCCCCGCCCCGCAAGAAAAAGAAATAAGGAGAAAAGGGAAAGAACACCCCAGAGCAAGGAATGTTTTGGATGACTCTCTGGGAGTCGTGTGACAATTTTTTTTAATTTTCAGAAATAGCAGCTCAGTATGGAGGGAGGACTATTGCAGAACTAGATGCAAAGCATCATCGGAGCATGACTTTGAGAGTTTACAGGGTGGCTGGGCGGGTGGAGTGTGTGCGGTCCGGATGGACATGCATTTGAAATGAAAGGCACACCAATGGAAAACATGAGCGCCTGAAGCACGATGTTAAATTCAGTGCAAAGAGTAGGCCAACCTCACGCAGCTCCTCGGATGCCCAGGGGACCGGCTGTCCTCTTGGGCAGAGCTGGCAATTGGAGCATCGAGGAAGTCACATGGACAGCTCAGAAGATAGTCAATTGGACTCAGTCCTGTTACCAGTTGTTTGCTTATGGCTAATGGAAACAACTTAACCTCTCATCAATTTTTATACACTTCAAAGGCCATGCCAATAAAATTTGAATTTATAGAGCGCTGCCCTCCGAGTGGTTAATATTCTACTAGCCTTAAAAGTAGCAACAAGGATGTGCCTTCCACTAAACTCTAACTCTCAAACTCTCTCTCACTCCTATTCACTAAACTTTCCTATCAAAGAGTGAGAATGTCTGGATCTTTATCTAGATGCTATTAACTGTGAGATAGACTCCAAGATAAAAATTCAGACCATGTGATTCGCTGAAACTTTATGATGCAGTGGATAAAGCGGGTACCCAGGAGAGTCTCTCTACTGTCAGCAGATGCAATCAGAGAAGCTGTCACTAGGTGGTGCCATGAGTCATAGTGGAGTGAACAATATGGCCAGACTCTCCCTACTCACTGCTATTTATGGGCCTTGGTGAGCATGTAGACTAATTAGTGAAGCTTATTTTTTCTATAAACATCACATTGATATTGATATTTACATAAACCACCACCAACAGTCTATCTGATTTCATTTTATTTATTTTATTTTCATTGGATAAATGATATTCTTAGAGGAAGGGTTATGTGGACTGACACCAGTGATGGCCTTCAGAAAGTGCCTTTCTAACTCTGGTTTTCCATATTCTGTGTTAAGAAGAACCCGCTGTATTCCTCAGCTGCGTGGTGAATACCTGAAAGTCTTCTGTGTGGAAACAGTTGCGTTATGCTGGAGGCTTGGTGTCAGATGCTCTCTTAGACTTGTTTGCAACTCACTGTGGGAGAAGCTTACTTATTTCCAAGCTCTTCTTTTACCTCTGAAGGCCTTTTTCCTCCTTTCTTTTGAGAAGGGCTTGGCTACTGAAGTCCGTATTCCAAGAAACTTCATTTCAGGTTGCAGAAGAGCAGTTGGCAGGCAGGGGGTGCAGGAAATCATTCTTCTGGCTCTCCCAGTGCCTACGGTAATCTCTATCTAGTCTGCAGGGTTTCACAGGCAACTGCTACACCCACTCCTTCCTCCCTTTAAAATGTAAATGTTGTAAATTAGTTGAGCATGGTGGTTAACTGCATAGATTTTGGGGTCAAGCACGCTGGGCTTCCATGGCTCTTCTACCAACACTATCTCTTCTCCTCTCTAACCTTCAGTTTCCTTACATATTAAATTGGGATATTCAAAGTACCTAATTTCATAGGTTTGTGGTAATGATCAAATGGGATAATGCTTATACAAGGTGGTCACATAATAATGGTTCGGTTTATACTAGCTATTGTTATTTTGTTAGTTCATTTGTATTTATGCCCTATTTCCTTATGTAACACATTGGAAACTACTTATAAGAATATATACCTTAAAAAAAACCTCAATGCCAGAAAAAGTTTGAATTAAGGAAGAAGAGTGAGGCTGAGGGAAAAATAGAACACAGGTGTTATAGGATATGAGTACTCATCAACTTCTACTGAGTTACATAGACCGAGCTACAGATTTGTTTCGGAGCTTCCCACTAGCTAAAGTGAAAAGAGAATCAGGTTCATGTATATGATTCCTATGGACCACAAGGCAAAACCTACCATTCCCTCAAGGAAGCGTAATTGTTCTTTGTTCTTTTTTTATTATTATCGAAGTATAGTTGATTTACAACGTTGTGTTAGTTCCTGATGTAGAGCACAGTGATTCAGGTACAAATATATATATATATGTAGCATATATATGTTTTATATATGACATAGAACATATATATATATATATACATGTTGTATATAACATATATATATGTTTTTTTCAAGTTCTTTTCCCTTATCGGTTATCATAAGATATTTGAATATAGTTCCCTGTGCTATGCAGTAGGACCTTGTTGTTTATCTGTGTTCTTGTTTCTTGATTCTAAAAATATATATTTCTTATGGGGGGGCAGCATACAGCAAATGCTAACTGATGTAAGAGCCGGTAACCCCAACAAGAGTCCTATAGGAGATATCATAGGAACTCCTTTATTATAAGCCAAGGGAAAGGTAAACAGCAGTTACGCTCCCCAGAACTGTGAATAAGACCATGTGGTAGGCAGAATTCTAAGATGGACCCCCTGTTATACTCGCCCTGCATAATCCCCTCCCCTTGAGCATAGGCAAGACCATGATCAACATCACTTCCATGATTAGATTATGTCATATGACAGAGGTGAAGGGATTTCCTAGATGTAACGTCCCCTAATCAGTTGACTTTAACTGAATCAAAGGGAAGATTGTCCTGGGTGGCCTGACCAAATCAGCCCATTAGAAAAAGTCCTAGGGACTTCCCTGGTGGTCCAGTGATAAAGAATCTGCCTTCTTATGCAGGGTATGCAGGTTCGATCCCTGGTCAGGGAACTAAGATCCCACATTGCCACAGGGCAACGAGGGCCACGTGCCACAACTGTTGAGCTCGCACACTTCAACTAGAGAGCCCACGTGCTGCAAAACTACAGAGCCCACGCACCCTGGAGCATGCACACCGCAACTAGAGAAGAGAAAACCCGCTCGCCACAGCTAGAGAGAAGGCTGCGCACCTCAACGAAGGTCCCGCGTGCCACAGCTAAGACCCAATGCAGCCAAAAAATAAATAAATAACAATAACAATAAAATAAATAAATAAATAAAAAGAAGAAGAAGTCCTAGAGGCAGGGAGATTCTCCTGCTGGCCTTGAAGAAGTAGCTGCCATGTCGTGAGAGGGCCACATGGCTGGGACCTGAGGGCAGCCTCTAGGAGCTGAGAGTGACTTTCAGGGGACAGCCATCAAGAAAACTAGGACCTCAGTCCTGGAATCACGAGGAACTGAATTCTTCCAACAACTTAAATGAACTCGGACGAGCACCCTGCGCTCCAGATGACAGCCCAGCCCAGCAAACACCTTGATTTCAGCCTTGTGAGACCCTAAGCAGAAAACTCAGCTACAATATGCCTGGTTCCTGGCCCACAGAAACTGTGAGATAGTAACAGGAGATTGTTTTAAGTTGCTAAGTTTGTGGCAGTTTGTCAGGCAGCAGTAGAAAAGTAATATACAGATACTATGGCTGAAGTCCACAAGCCTTTGGATAGATTTAGAAATAAAGCCTAGAACATCAAGGGTACTTCCTAAACTGAATTTAATATAACATTAATAGAGGGAGATGTTAATAGATGTGCCATGAAAAAAGGAAGTCTTCTATTGCAGACCCTAACTGTTCACATCAGAGAGAAAGCCTTTGTTCTGCTGATGGGACAGAGTCAGGTTCTTGGATTGTGAGCAACAGGGCCAAGCTGGCCTACACATGCCCAAGAGTTTATGGAAAGGCTATCCTGGAGGTCGTGGAATCAAGGAGAGGCCTGATGAAACAGTCTCAGGATGGACAGGAACCCAGAAACTCCTGGGGTCTCCCTACCAAGAAAATCCTTGATGACCTCATTGCCACCAGAATAAAAGAATTTCATCTGTTCCTTTCCCCTGTCTCCACTGCTGTCATCTAACTTCTGCTCAAGGTTGACAGTCTCTGCCGAGTGTGAACAGCCTGACACTGAGCCACCAGAGAGCAGGATCCCTGAATCAGCAGACCTGCCGGGATCCACAGAATAGTTCCCCCAAAACCATTGTAGCCAGAAGGAGGGAGGCTGGATGGTGGACCACCCAAAAGCTAAGGGGGTCCACAAAAGTAGGATTGAGCTTGTAAAGGTGGAGTAGAATCTGAGCTCTTCTCCCCTTCATCTGAATGTTAGTGGAAAGGGGAAATCACTCTTAAAAGGTGAAGAATTTGGAGCTCCTAAACTTCAAAGCTACAGGAGAGAGTGGGCCGAGGAGGTGGAGATGGAAGTGGGGGGTGGAGCCGCTGAGATGGCAGGAAGCTGCCTGGGGCGACCCTGCCTTGTGAAAGCCAAGGCTGTGAACAGTTGGATGCTCCGTGGAAGGGATGGAGAGGCTGAGCTTTGTGCCTGAACAACTGAGAAGAAATACTGAACCATGAAGATGCAACCCCTGGGAACTGGCAGAAATTGTGGAAGAGCTTCTGACTTTCACAGGCCATGGAATTGGCTGGGGTCTGAGCCAGTAAGAGAAAATGGGGCCCCAGCTGCCACTTCAGCGAGAAGAGTTTGGCAAGTTGTGTATTCTAAATCTCTTTAGAAATTCGTAATGAAACGAGCCTATTAAAGGTTCTGTGCTTGGGCTTCCCTGGTGGCGCAGTGGTTGAGAGTCCGCCTGCCGAGGCAGGGGACGCGGGTTCGTGCCCCGGTCCGGGAGGATCCCACACGCCGCGGAGCGGCTGGGCCCGTGAGCCACGGCCGCTGAGCATGTGCGTCCGGAGCCTGTGCTTCGCGAAGGGAGAGGCCACAGCAGTGAGAGGCCCGCGTACCGCTAAAAAAAAAAAAAAAAAAAAGAATTGGGTGTGCACAGTTACACAATTTCATGAGCTGTCATATCCTGTTAATACACATTGCTCTTTGATTTAATATATTCTGTCAGTATTGACTAAATACAATGATTTTCATGCAACATTCATTTATTCATTCCAACAATATTGATGTGCCAGCCACTGCTCCAAGCACTTGGGGTACATCAATGAGAAAAAGAGACCAAGATCCCTGCCCCATCAGGGTGCATGTGATGTGCATGTGAGCGCGCGCACACACACACACACACACACACACACACACACACACACACACACACTCAACTTCTGAGAAGTCCTGAAGTTAAAAAAAAGTGGGTAACGGTTCTAGACCTTGTCCTAAACTTATTTGGACAGGAACTTTTTTTTTTTTTTTTTTTTTTTTTGTGGTACGCGGGCCTCTCACTGTTGTGGCCTCTCCCTTTGCGGAGCACAGGCTCCGGACGCGCAGGCTCAGCGGCCATGGTTCACGGGCCCAGCCGCTCCGCGGCATGTGGGATCCTCCCAGACCGGAGCACGAACCCGCGTCCCCTGAATCCGCAGGCGGACTCTCAACCACCGCGCCACCAGGGAAGCCCCAAGGAACTTCTTTGTGTGTACCTGTAACATTTTGTAGAGTCATGGTCTGTATAATATAGCCCTCTGTGAAATACTGACAAAGGCATAGCTGGACTATGTGTACTTCAGAAAAAAAATCCGTAAATATCATTTGTTTCAACATTTGATAAGAGTCGGACAGAAGAGAGATTACTGATAAATTCTCCACCAGGGTCTGGAGTGCAGATATTCTTTGTCGCTGCTTAAAGCCACATCCATATGCTTCCCATGTCCAAAGAGCAGGTGACTTCAGCAAATAGTACTGAGGCCTCATCTGAGACTGTTACTTGACTAGATGTCGATCCCTCACCCACTGACAGGACAGGGATATTTCCAAGGGATTCTGGATCAAACAGTGTTGCGATTAGATGTGCAGTGGTCTTCGTCTCTTACTGGACTGTGACTCTCTTAAGTTAGGATCTGTCAATTTATATCCGCTCCCCGAGGGATCCAGCATGGCACCTAGCACATAGTTAAGTGTGTAGTCCACTCAGTTGACCTTAAGAGAACATATCCAGTTTTTTACACGAATATCTACCACCTTCATGTGCTCAGCTGATTTATGGGTTGGGAGTTTTTGACGGGAAGTATGGAACTTGGTTAAGTGTCTGTATAACTGTGAGATGCTTGAGGAGAAGGCATTTTGCATTGACCCCAATGGGTTTCCTTATTCACCCGGTTACTGCAAGGAATCTCATGTCATTGCTTGGAAGGGTAGCTGAGTGGCTTTGGGCCATGTTGGCACAATCCATCTGAGATGGAATAACCTGAGGTCCAGAGCTCCCAGGTTTACTGATGAATATGTGATAAGGGAGGGAAATTGGTTTGGGGTGACATCATCTTTTGGAGGTACCTGCCTGTGATGCTGTCTTACTGGTTATTTGAGGGATAAGTAAGACACAGGAGAGAGGTGGGCTGACACATAGGTCGTGTTGATGATTTTTAGAGCCAACCCAGAATAGCCTTAACCTTGGGTCCCAGGAGCAGAAACGGCCCCTCATCCTTTGTGGTTCTGTACTGTGTGTTCCTAGTTCTTTAACGGTGCCAGTCCCTTATGTCCTCAACTAAGTATAATTCACTCATCCTCTTGGAAATTATGATGACTGCTTCTGGGTTAGAAAGAGCGATTAGGGTGGATATGTTTTCCTTTACACTTTGAAAGAAGGGCATCCACAAGACTCAATGTTTATGAAACCTAATGATGAAGGAATACATCCTTTAGCACCATTAAATGCTAATGTGGAAAAGATCTCCCCCACTCACTTCTCTGTGGTCATTTTACCAATGAGGAAACTGAGGCCCCAGGGCCAGATGAATTGATCCTAATAAAGCTCCTAATAGGTGGATGAACTGGAGTTATATCCCGAGTCCCTTTCTGCCTGAATGAAGCTTCTCTAACATGTATTTTCTCCACGGGGTACATCCCAGCCTCTTGTGATAGGCACTTTGGCACTGTGCTGGGGGCCTACTAGACAATGAAGTCACCCACAAAAAGGATAAAAATACAAGAAACCTAACACCTAATGGAACATGGAAAGGGCACTTGATTACTGTACAAGAGCTGAACAAGAAGACAGAGCCTGAGTTCCCCCTCAGTTGGGATTGTGGGCACTGAGCGATTCAAATCACTGAGCTGTGATTTTTTTCTTTGGGGGTTACAAATTTTAGCAAGTAGGTGAAGTTGCAAATACAGAATCCACGAGTAAGGAGGACCAGTGGTATGTGTTCCCGATTTCGTGGTGGCCCGTGAGCCCCAGGTGCTTAGGAAGGCATGAGGGAGTGGGTGAGGGTCAAGCCCCAATCACTTCCATCTATTGGGAGTTTACTGGGCCCTGGGCACTGTGCTGACACTTTATATTTTGCTGGGCTGTGACTGCAAGCCCCATGGCAGAAATGATTAGAGACCACAAGAGCCCCTCACCTTGCCTTGGTGTATCCCATCTTGTAAACCAAGGCTCAAGACCAGTGAGCATGAAGGCTTGTGGGCAGAGACAGGAAAGTCTGACCGGCTGGGAACCAGAGTTCTGAAGTCCCAGCATCCTGCTGCCCCTGGGACAGGTGCCCTGTGGAGGCAGAGGGCCACGGAGTACCAGAATCTTCCTGCCCAGCTCCAGCTGCTAGAGGCCCCGGACCGCTTCATCACCCTGATTTTCCGTGTTCTCTGTTCTTTCTCATGTTCATGTCTGGTGTGTGTTTGAGGGTGTGGGTGGAGTCTGAGTCACTCCGAGGCACACAGAAGGGATTTCTAGAATTATGCCTGGGCCTAAGATGGCCTTTAAAGAGAGAGACGTCCAGAGAGAGCTCTGGCTCCATGTCAGGGGAAGCATTTCATTTCTCAATGTTTGTCCTTCAGCTCGGCCTTGGAGGTGCCTGCCTGGCTGGTATTATTGAATTAACTCTTGAACCTAGCGTTTCCTTCCCGTTGCCTTTGAATAGAAAAGCCGTTTTACAGGAGTAGGAGGGAGGATTTTTGGTTTTGGAGTTGCCTTAAAGAGGCCTCCTCCTACTCGGATGGCTTCTCTTGAATGCCAGCAGCGCCCCAGGAAGAACATGGGGACCTTGCACCTACTCCAGGATTGGCCTGCTTGTCTTGGATTTCAGGGTTTCTGGAAACATCTGGTCTGGGTCCCAGGCTGGTTGACACAGCATAGACTTTACAGAAGCAAAGAATGTAATATGACACCTTGTGAAACAGGGACATAATACAATGGTCTGCTTAAGGAAGTAATGAAGGAAGAAAAGAAATGGGAACATTCTCTAAATTTTGTGAAAAGGAGTCTGCATCAGAAACAATTCCAGCTTTTTCCACTGGGTGGTGTTTTCGTTTAATATTACAATATGCTTGCGGTCTCAGGGCAGGTTCACAATCCAAATTAGTTCTGGGCTTTGCCCTTGGAAAATTTTGAAGAGTTGGGGAAATGTACTTAGGTGGAATTCTCTTGCTTTTTACACTAATTAAATATGTTTTTTTTTAGAGGATTCTTTTTCCATGTCCTATATGCCTATTACCATCATTCCCATAAAGACTGGAAACTTGAGTATAAAAACAAAGTCTTTTTCATAGTTGTAGGCTCATACTGAGCATTGGGGCTGGCAAAGGGTGGGTGCTTCATAGTTACGTTGCCACTCATTCGATGAAGGAGGGAGTGGAGATTGCAGCAGAATCCTCCTTGGATGCACTTACTTAGAAATTATCTGTCTATACCAGAGTCAACAAACATTTTCTGTAAAGGGTCAGCGAGTAAGTATTTATGGTCAGCTTTGTGGACCATACAGCCTCTGTTGTAACAACCTGACTCTGCCTTTGTAGCTGTGACATCAGCCCAACAGTGACAGGGTGTGACTGTGTCCTAATAGAACTTCATTTACAAGAACAGGCAGGGAGCTGGACCTGGCCCACCTGTCGTTGACCTTGGTCTATACAAAAGCACACATGGGCACCTTGCAAACCTTGGAGATCTCTGAGACAAAGAGAAGAGACTGGGAGTCTGTGAGTGGCAGAGACAATGCTATGTGTTGACCACATCTCGTGTCCTTCCGCCAGGAGGACCACATTTCCCAGCCTCCTTTGCAGTCAAATGGCGCCTGGTGACGAGTTCTAGCCTGTGAACCATGTGTCCACCATGTTCAGACCTGGCCCATAAAACATCCTGCCTACTGCTCCACGTTCTCTTCCTCCATCTGCCTACTGGGTGCAGATGATCCAGTGCAGGACTTGAGGGCCCTGGGAGCTGGCAGAGCCACTTGATGGAGGGAGCTTGGGTCCCTGGATAACTGCATGGAGCAGAGTCCTCCCCATCCCCACCACCGATGCATATTGGACCGGGAAGGAGTGTAAAATAAACCTGTGTGGGTTGTCAGTCGAGGTACTGATAGTTGGGGCCATTAGCCTGTTCTCTCTAGTATTACTACATTTGGGCTCAGATACGGGTAAAGGAAAGACACTGAAAAATAACTGCTCAGAGCCGTTCTCTCCAGGCCAAACAGCCTCCTGTCTGGAGGACCTGTAGTGTTTGATGGGAGAGAAGGGGCATCAAGAGGTTTTGGTGCTCACGTTCTCTTGGAAAGTATGTGTATAGGAAGTGGTCCTACAGTTTGGGTCTGAGAATCTGGGGCCTTGAAGAAAGAGCCACTGGGAGGTAGGATGGGGCCATGGCAGAAATGAGGAGACCAGAGATGAGTGGCTTTTTAAAAAATCAAACATGATCCACACTAAGCCTTGTACCACGGCTGTGGCCAGTGCCTTCATTGCATTGGTTTGTCTCTGCTGGTTCACGTGGGTTTCTTGGAGCTAGCCCGGGACTTCTTCATTCTCACGTTGCTTCTCTTCTCTCTCTTTATGGGTGCGTAAAGTAAACTTTGATAGCCACTAAAATAAATCAACACCAAAACTTCAGTGGCTTAGCAAAATCAGTGTTTATTTCTAGGCCACATCTATCTCAATCCAATGGGAGTTGGTGAGTGATGGGCTCTGCTCCACACAGTTCCTCAGGGATCCAGGTCTCCTGCACTTGGAGACTCCCCTCCTCTTGGCCCTCATCATCCTGTCCTTTCAGCTGAGAAATGAAAAAAGGTAGAGTGGATGAGGATTGCATGGGAAGTTTTTAAAGCCAGCCCTGGTAGTGGTGTGCATCATGTCAGCCCAGATTTCATCACTCAGAACTCAGTTACATGACTGCAAGGGAGACTGGGAAATGTAGCCCAACCTATGAGCCCGGTAGGGAAATAAAACAGGATTGGTGGACCCAGAGCAATCTTTGTCTTAATGGGAAAATGCTTTGAGCTCCCAGCAACCAACTTTACATTAAATATTTGGAACCAACCTATTCTTGAACTGAGACCATGCCAATGCCTTTTATATCTGTAAGCCTTTATTATGCCTTATTTTCTGGAAGGGCCACAGAGTCCAATACCAAAGAGAGAATACGATTTCTTATAGCTGATCGTGGTGCTACAGGAAGCGAACGGGGGAGCAAAGCATTTATTACTTTCCCTTCAAGGGGGGCAGTGGAGGGTTGGGGGGTATCTTCTGGTCTAGAAGCCCCCCACCCATCCCCAGCCCTGCTCCTCTGGTCTCTCTTCTTTTTCTGCCCCTCTGCCTTTCTCTGTAAGTCCTGGCCTTCCCAACGTCAGGGCCCTGGCCCCCGTCATTCCCAACTTTATGTGGGAAGGACCTGAGTATGTCCTGGCATAGACGCTCCAGTCCTCCCAGCAGATTCTGCAGAGAGGCACAGGCACAAAAGAGACAGATCCTCCTCTTGCTAATTTGAACAGTCTCTCATAACCCAATTTTGATGTGCTAAAAAAACCTAGAAAAACTCTCAACTATGGGAGGGAGGGGGAGGAAGTAGGTGATAGGGACAGAAAATCCCAACTTGCTGCGTAACATGACCATGTTATATGTGACCTCTGGGCACATGCAGTTAAAAGGGCCTAAAACAAATGATTTTCTGAGTGGCAGCTTCCATTGGACCAATATACTAATTTCTTTCTGGGGGTTGCAGAGCAGGGGGTGGGCTATACCTTGAATATATTCAGGACCCTGGCACCTGAGGGAGTTCAGGTGCTTTCCAAAGCATCTCAGGGGAAGGAATGTTGTGTGAAAGGTGATATAGCAAAGAACTGGTCTGGTCCCTGCACTTTCACGGTGCTGCCTTTAACAAGCACACTCAGGAATCCACATTCATGAGTACACGAAGGGCGGACACAGCCCTTCTCTTTATAAACATCAGGCCACCTCTGGTGGAAAATCTTAGCCCATCCTCTCACTCATCCCCAATTGAAATGTCTCCCTTTCTTTCATCTCTTAGCGTTTGTGTGTGGATCTGTAATTTTGGAAGCCTCAAGGGTAGGGCCACAGTCCTCTTTATATTTCCAGAAGCAGGCCTGGATCTAGCATGGAGCAAGCATGTGATACTGTGCACTGAATGACGATTGAGTCTGGCTGCCAGTGCCTTGCTGAGTTTGGGTCCATTTCGGTCACCCCAACTGAGGCCTAAACTGTTACCATCACCTAGACCTAAGGTTATAGGGTATTTTGCCCCTAAAGAGAATTGAATGGACCAGCATGGAAGATTCCTGATTTGATCAGGAAGTCAGTCACTCAAAGCGATGTGGAATAATGGATTCGTTTTAGGGATTGCACTGTATGTAGCTGTTGGAGCCGTGAAGAAGACGTTGGAACTGCCTCTGCATATCTGGTGTTTGGGCAGCAGGGCTGGTAGTCGGGGAGAAAAGCTGGATGTGAAGGAGCCAGAGCAAAGGCAAACTGGAACCTACAGAGACAGACTGGAACCCGTGAAGGCAAATGGACCCCACAGAGACTAACTGGAACCTGCATCTGCCTCTCACATCTCCGTGTTGACAGTGCAGGTGACTTGCAGCAGAAACTGGCATCCTTTGCTGTGGACCTGCATGTATGTCTGCCCCAGGATGTGGAGAAGTTGAAGGAGAAGGTCCAAGTGGGAGCTAGGGGTGCTGAGGCCCAGCTGCTGCACACCACCCCCATCAGTGAGGTTGACCAGAAGACCAGTCACAATGTGTGTGTGTGTGTGTGTGTGTGTGTGTGTGTGTGTGTGTGTGGTTGACCAGAAGACCAGTCACAGTGTGTGTGTGTGTGGGGGGGGGGGCGGCGGGGGGGGTGTGTGTGCGCGTGCGCGCACGCGTGCATTTGTACTAAAGCAGAGCTCTGACCTTCAGAGCACAACGGCGGCTGTTTCTCCCCTGACCCCCAGATCCCTTTCAAATTTCTCTTGTAGCAGATCCTAACCCAGAGTCATACAGGGAAGGGAGTGCTGGTAATGTCCTAACAGCTTCGCCAAGTTGACACAGTGTAAGGCCAAAGATTCTATCTCTCAGCTGCATTCTTAGCACTCATTGTAGCTTTGGATGTTTGTGCCAAAGTAATTTATGGCGGGACTCTTTGGAAAGAGCCTTTTAAGTTAAACCCACTGAAGTTTTGACTGACAGGAAAAAATAAAGTAACTTGGCCTTTCATGCCAACACTTTGTGGCCAGTGAATTCTGTTATTTATTTTTGTTGGAGAACAGATAAGGAGAAAGAGGAGGACAAAGATTGGAGTAGAAATAAAGATTTCTTTTGAATCTTGAATTGGGTTAGAAAAGCTTACTTCCCATTCTGAGTGTGGTGGAAGATTGCTTTTCTATGAGGAGAAATCTAGGTAGCTTTAGAACAGTGGTTAAATATTCAAATGCCTGCACAGTGGGTCGGTTGGGCTGGTGGCAATGGTGGCATCCCTGCTGGAGCCAAGAGTTGCTAAAGAAATGGAAATTAGAAAGTGATCAAAAGAAGCTGGAAAACCAATTTTTTTTAATGTGAAATCTCAGATTAATGGTCATTTTTGTAACTATTATTGGTGTGCTTGAAAAAAAGTATATATTCTAGTTATTTTGAATATAGGGCTCTACATGTGTCCATAAAGCCCAATTTGCTGATTATGTTTGAATTGTGTATATCTTTACTGAATTTTTTGTTTATTCTATCAGTTACTGAGAGAGGTATGTTTCAGTTTCCTGTAAGATGAAGATTTTTCCATTTCACCCTTTAGATCTTAAAGATTTTTTTCTTATATTTATATTTTAAGCCTATGTTATTAGCTGCATAGAACGTTAGAACTGATGGGGCTTCCCTGGTGGCGCAGTGGTTGCGCGTCCGCCTGCCGATGCAGGGGAACCGGGTTCGCGCCCCGGTATGGGAGGATCCCACATGCCGCGGAGCGGCTGGGCCAGTGAGCCATGGCCACTGAGCCTGCGCGTCCGGAGCCTGTGCTCCGCAACGGGAGAGGAAAAAAAGCAGCTCCTTCCACTGTCACCCTGGGAATTACTGAGTGAAACACACATGTAGGACATCTGGTTTCTGTGTTCTTCTTTCTTCAGAGCAGTGAAAATGGCGCTTTTGTCTGAGAAAGGAAGAGAGGAAAAGCCAGATGTGAGCTCAGTGTTTGAGAAACTGTTTGTGTTTCTGCATCTGCTGAATTTTCTCCAGTAATATTTACTGCTTTGTGATTTTTCTTTTCAAAGAAATACATGAGTTAGGCAGTTTCAGTTCAATGCGCTCCTCTAGCTGAGGACCTTTCCATGAACTACAGACCCATTTTATTCATCTGCTTCCTGGATTTCTCCACTTAGATGTCAGCCCCCTCAGACTCAGCCTGTCCCCTACCCAAATCATAACATTTCCCTAAATCTGATCCTCTTAGAACGTTTCTTCTCTCTTTCCAGATGAAAAAGCCCAACTACCTGACACAAAATTTTCCCCATTATATAAGGGCTCCCTGCTCTCAGACAGTGTGCACTGTAGAAGTGGTTTGAACATAACGATAAAAATGCTCACACTCTGTGTATGAAACTATTTAGCCAAGTCAGAGGGAAATCTGCACAAAACTCCACTTTTTTTTTTTGCTGTACACGGGCCTCTCACTGTTGTGGCCTCTCCCGTTGCGGAGCACAGGCTCCGGACGCGCAGACTCAGCGGCCATGGCTCACGGGCCTAGCCACTCCGTGGCATGTGGGATCCTCCCGGACCGGGGCACGAACCCGTGTCCCCTGCACCGGCAGACGGACTCTCAACCACTGCGCCACCAGGGAAGCCCCAAACCCCACTTTTTAAAAACACACATTGTTAACATGCAGAAGTCATTCATCTCATAGTTCAATACAATTTATTTAAAAACCAGGTCACCCTCTTCCTCATTCCTCTCTGCCCTTTGTAATATTTGCCCCTGGAACATACTCTGGGGGCTTGGCTGTGCCACTGTCTCCACCAGCCATCCTTGTTATGACTGGTGACTAAAGAACACATCCTTGTCAGGCCATTCTTGATCAGAGTAACACAAACGGCTCCTCTGACTGCAGAGCCTTTCCAGATAGAGACTAAAGAGACAACCAAATGCAGTATGTGAGCCTAGATTGAGCAGATAAAGGACCTTTATGGGACAACTGTCAAACTTTGGATAGGTCTGAGGAGTAGACTACAATATTGTGTCAGTGTTAGTTTCCTGATTTTGATCTTTATATATGATTATATATGTCTGTTTTTTAAGAAAATTTTATTTATTTTTGGCTGCGTTGGGTCTTCGTTGCTGTGCGCAAGCTTTCTCTAGTTGCAGCGAGCGGGGGCTGCTCTTCCCTGTGGTGCGCGGGCTCATTGCAGTGGCTTCTCTTGTTACAGAGCACGGGCTCTAGGCATATGGGCTCAGTAGTTGTGGCACGCGGGCTCAGTAGTTGTGGTGCATGGGCTTAGTTGCTCTGCAGCATGTGGGATCTTCCTGGACCAGGGCTCGAACCCGTGTCCCCTGCATTGGCAGGCGGATTCTTAACCAATGCATCACCAGGGAAGTTCTATGTGTCTGTTTTTAGGAAATAACACTGAAGTCTTTAGAAATAAAGAGGCATTGTGTCTGCAGTTTCCCTTCAGATATTTCCAGAGAAAAATATGTGTGAGTTACGTGTGCAGGTGTGGGTGTGTGTATGAACACATGTGGAGGGAGTGGGGAGAATGATAAAGTAAGGTAGGAAATTATGAACATTTGGGCAATCTGGAAAGGCAGAGATGAATTCTTTGTACCATGTTCCCCACCTTTTCCCAAGTCTTAAATTATTTCAAAATAAGAGGTTTAAAAAAATTGATCCAGACAGGTGGGAGAGCTAACCAGGAGCAGCCAAAGACGGACAGGAGACCTCTGGACTTGGAATCCTTCTGGCCACCTTAAGTCTAGTCTGTTCCAAACCAAAGTCCCAACTGTTGGGTCTTTAAGGAGCCTCTGTTCTCCTCTTCTTTCAAGCAAGATTCCGCCCAAATCCCCTCGCTGGTCTGAACAGACAGTATGTTTTTCTCACCTGGCTGAATTCCCCTGGTTACCTGAAATCCCAGGTCTATGTCTTTTCCCCAAATTCCACCTCTCCCCCAAGAAGCCTATGTAGAAGCCTGTATTCCTCTCTAATATCTCACTGGGATCCACTTTTTCTATCTACTGGAAGAGCCAAACACTGGGTTTATCCATTGCAACATGTATCAGTCAGAATAGAGTGGGTTATGCTGCAGTAACAAACTTCCCCCAAGGTGTAGCTTACTTAATAAAAGTTGATTTCTCACTCATGCTCCATATGCAGTATGGTGTGTTAGCTCATTATCATCGCTCAGGAAGCCTGGCTGATGGAAGCTCCATCTTATCCCATGGTAATCACCACAGTAGACAAAAGGCAATGTGGTGAATTATTCACTGGTCCTTTAAAGTTTCTTCCTAAAAGAGACAGATGTTGCTTCCACTTATGTTTCCTTCACCACAGAGTACAGTACTTCATTGCCTTTGTGAGGAGGAGAGGTAGAAATATTTGTAACATCGCTGATGATTCTCACAGGGCTACCTCTCAGCAGGTAAGCTGAATTTAACAGTTACGTGTAGGAAAGCAACACAAGAGGCCTGCCTTGTGTTGCTGACAAGCAACAAGCAAAGATGCTGACCGTACCACGGGCAGAGTGGTTAAGCCCAATTGGCCAAGAGTTACCAGAGCCTTTCCTCCACTGGGGAGGCTTTTCCGCCTCCCAGCTCCTCTGTGTTCCCACTGTGCCCGGCACAGGCTTCCATCATCCTGCTCTAGTGTTCTTTCACTGTTATTTTCCTGTGGTTATCCATCTGTTAAGAGAGATACAGTTTTATGTGCACCACAGATGTTTATTGGGCACCTGCATCCATAGAGGGCACCTGTTATTTGCCAGGCACTGCACGAGGTTCTGGGATGTAAGGATAATTAAGACATTGGCTCTGCCCTTGTGGCATTTCCTGACTTGTCACGAAGGAGGGAAAACAGATCATTAGAGCTACGCCCAGGTCAGCGCCCTCACCACGCCTGGTGTGGCCAAATGGGGTATCCTGGGAAGCTCTGTCATCCTCATCCTCCAGTGGAGACCATCTGACCATATTTGGGAGGTGGGAGAGTGGTGAGAGGAGGGGAGGAAGTGGGAGACAGCCCTCCCGCTCCATTGAGACACTGTCCACATTCTCCATTTATTGTTCTCTCTGGCTAACAATAGGGCACATGGCACAAAATGTGTCACTGGGCAGGATTAGAAGTCCTGGTGTAAGGGCTGTCACTGTGTCCTGTTTTGGCAAACAAGAAATATTTATCAGGCATCTATTGCAATAATAAGGCGAGTTCTGCTTACATTTGGGTGATACTTTATACATCAGGTTCCCGTTGAAAATCACTGGCTCCTCTTACAAATGACGATGCTGAGGCAGGGAACCTATTATTGGGTTCCTTAAAAGTCCCGACTGAACTACTTAGAATTCAGGGTCCTGATTCCCTGCCGAGGCACTTGCCACTAACCCATCCTGCCTAGACCTTGTTTGAGACTCTGCAAAGATCCTCGACCTGCCTGAGGATCCCACAGTCTAGGGGAAGGGTTTGTACTCCCTCCTGATGGATGTAGGGCAAAGTCGTGTTGATTGAATCACAGCCCTTGGTTTTTCCCTGAGTCAAGTGAATCTATAAGATCTCCCTTTCCTCCAACCTCCTGTTGGGTTTCATGATGAGAAATGCAAGATAAGAGTGACTCTTCAAAGGGTGTAGGAGATCAGAGCTGCCAAAGGATGCTTTGCTGACTCACAGCTGCCAGTGCATGATGTAATTGCTGTGAGATACAGCAAGACGGGAGAGGGAAGACGAGGCCGGGCTCCTGTCTCCCTCAGCAGGATTCTCTTGTTTGCTGCAACTTGCAGCCAGGGATGGGATGCTGAGTCTCTGGGGCCAACACAGGGATGTGTTGCGGATACAGGCCAGTCTTATCATTTCTATTTGCTAAGGTTTGGAAAGATTTCTGGCCTCTGGCTTGCCTTCTGTTGACGAGATAATATATGTAGAGCCCTGAGCACATAGTAAGTGGGTAATAAATGATAACTGCTGTAACAGTAATAATTACAGCAATAATGATCTTAACAGTTACTGGAATAATAAAGCAGTAGTATTAGAGCAATAATAATTTAGTGATGGAATAGTAAACATAATATTAGAGCAGTCAGTGGCATGGTGTGAGGGTTGCACTGGGTGTGGTCCACCCAGTGGGAAAGAGTTTTATTAGTGATGCTGATAATAAAAAGCAGACTGTATGAGAACTCTCTGTACTTTCCTCTCTGTTTTGCTCTGAACTTAAAACTGCTCTAAAAAGTAAAGTCTATTAAAACACCTTTTAAAAAATAAAGGGAAGAGAAAGAAAGCCGACTGGTGATTGTTGGTGGTGTTATTTTTCAATGCTCTGAAGACGACGCACTCCTTTATTTCCTGCGCTGGGGTGGACCCGCTTACCCCACCCTTGGTATACCACTAACAATAATGTTACTTTTAAATTGTTCCATTGGCTATGCACGTATTCAAATGAGTTGCATGTTAATGAGGAAGTAATGTTTGTTAGTACGATGATAATCAATGATGATCAATCATTCCCGTGTTTCTCTGTTCACAACTGGGTGTTGAATGCTGGTGAAACTGGCCCCCGGGGTACTGCTGGGACCGAAGGCCACAGGTCTTGGGCCTTCTCTGGCGCTCTCCACTGAGTTAAGTAGCCACATCATCCCCACCCATTGAGGCTGCAACTGAGTGGCTTGGCTGTGAGCAGCTCTTCTGGAGAGCACCCACCACACCCTAGCATCTAGGGACATCTTCCCTAATCCATGGACCAGGGCAGGTCTTGTCCCCAAGTCATCAATATGCTGGCTTCCTTTCCTTTGCCTAACGAAAGTTTCTCTTTTCCTTTGAGCAGGAAAATGCCGAGCTGATCAGAGAAGTGGATGTAGACAAGGTCTCTGCTCTCTCCAGGGACCAGGTGGAGGCCATCAAGCAGCTCTGGCAGGACCCGGGAATCCAGGAATGTTACGACAGGAGGAGGGAATTCCAGCTGTCAGACTCTGCCAGATAGTGAGTACAGAGCCTCAAGCTGTGGCCACCCACGGTGCTTTCAGGCAAGCGTGGCCACACTTCAAGGCGGGGAGAAATGAGCTACTTGCTAAAATGAGGCACCCAGGGGCCACACTACCTCCCTTCTGCTCGTCTGTATCCCACTCTTACTTTCGGGTGCCTCTCTTCCCACCTCCTGAAATCTTCAGTCCCCCTGTGGAGCCCCAGATAGCTCTCCTTGCCCATATCTACCTTTCCTCATCAAGTTCGAAGCCTCTGTCCTTTTCAGTGAGAGGGTAAGTCAAATGTGGGCTTCCCTTGGTGGGACTGATCTCATTCGGGGTGCTGAAACTATCTGATTTAAACCAGGACTCCATCTGCTTCTGGCTTCTACTTCCCCCTCTCCATATCCCTCTGCCTCCTGGGTTCTTGATGAGTAGACAGCAGGTCCGATTGCCCTAAAATCTAAAATCAGAGTTTAGAAGCGCAGTGCAATACACCCGTCAGTGGCTGATCTGGTGCTGCCCTCTAGTGGGCGAGATAGGCTCTGCGGGCCCAGCCATGAAAACTGAGTCCGGGAGCCCTTTGTTTGCCTACACATTATATTTGGGATCCATAATCAGTAATCCACTGCGTGCACACTCTCCGACGGAGATCACAGGGTTTGATTTTATTAAGAATTTCCCAAGGCAGTGCCTCCATCAGCCAGATCACTGGGCAAATAGTTGTCATGGTCCTTCTTGAAAGGGTGAGGATTCCTGCTTCTGCAACTCAGCTCCTTCCCTCTTGCCCTGTGTCATTTCCGCCCTCTGAAGGCCCTGGAATCCTTTCCCCAGACCCATCGCCTTCTCTTCAGATGCTGTCATTGCCCTCCAAGCTGGTGTGGTGGGTAATTCACCCATCATCTGGACAAGCCAGTGGGCAGGAAAGGAAACCAGAATCTTTCCTCCTCAGCTTCACTAGCCTCCCTTTGGCATTTGTCCCAGGCTGAGTGTTGAGTGACATTAATCCAGGTTAGCACAACCAATCTGAGTACCAGAACATTTAGGTCCAACACAGTAGTAAAGGAGGAAAAGGAAGTAAAATAAGCCCTGATACGCTGTTGGATCAGCATAGAAGACAGCTCACAGGAAGGAAGGCCGTGTCCCCAGGAGGAGGGCAGACTGCCTTTGACAGCTGGGGAGCCAGGGACAGTTCCAAGTCAGCCAAGGCATCCCTGGCCCTTCCCTGGGACAGCCTGTGTCATTTGCTTCTGGGAAGGCACTGGGGAGTGGCTGGGGCTCTTGATGTAGATCAAGTTGGAAAAGAGCCACTGGGCCTGCTGTAGAACTCAGTGGAGCCCTGAAAACAGGGGCAAGTCCCCTGAGAAGAATGTGGGGAGTGGCTAGGGTGGTGGACAGAGCTGCAACAACAGAGAAAACGGCACTCACAGTGCCCTGTCTTTGGAACTGGCGAGACCCCAGGCACTTGGGCTCTTCCTTGGTCCAGGTCAGTGGCTGTCATCCACTCTGATGGTACTGTCTGCTTATTTGGACAGGCATTCATTTCACAAAAAATGTGATGTGTGTCTGCTGTGTGCCAGGCACTGAGGTAAGGGCTACAGGTACAACTGGTGCTCTCTGCCCTGAAGGAACATACAGTCTGGTGGAACGAGACAGGTGTAAATCAAAATATCACAAACGGAAGTCCGTGACGATAAGCCCTGGGGCGATGCATGGGGGTGTGGGTCACAGAAGGCTGACCCAGTGGTTTGCTTCCTGCTCTGAGGGCTGCACAGGAATAGGGTTTGCCTGTTACCTCTTGGCTCCCCTTCAGGCCACATGTTCAGCGCCAGCAGACCTAGGTGAGCTCTGCCTGTAAAGGGGTAGGTGAGGGGTGGGGGGGGGATGGGGGGGAGAAGGCGGGGCCACCTCTGTTTGCAGGGGGCTCCAAGTCACCAACGCCGTCATTGGCCAGGGCCTCAGCTATTTACGCAAAAGTGCCTCTTTAAAAGGCCTTAAGATTAAAAAAAAAGTAGTGTCCTCTTGTTTTACCACAGAAAAAGTGACATGTCTTAAGCTTAGGGCTTTAATATTTGGCCAAAAATAATCCAAGAGAAGTTTGGGGTTATTTTAGGTGTTCAATTTCCCAGTGTAACAAGGAACTTTTTCTCATATTGAGAGGACTTCCCATTGGACTAACTCATTGAGCCAAGTGTCCAAGAACAGCATCTACATTCTGTAATGTTCTTGGATGAGGCCGTGTGGGAGGGAGCAGGACCTCTGGAGAGAGGAGGACACGTGAGGTGTCAGAGGGCCTCTTCCAACCTCCTCCTCCTGTGGCCCCGCTGGCTCCCTCACTGGCCAGAGTGATGGAGCTGAGGACCAGAAGGAAGAGAGGTGAGATCTGCAGATTTCCCAGAAGGCTCACGAAGGCTTCTGATCCATATTCTTTCCACACAGTTGTAGGAGGGCTGGAGTGCTGGCTCTCACGAAAGTCACTGATGAATCCGTGAATCTGAAGGGTCACTGTGACTTGGGGTGACTTCCCTGGAGGGGCATTTCTCCCTTCTCAGCATCTTGTTCTCTAACATCAGTTACCTGACTGACATTGACCGGATCGCCATGCCATTGTTCGTGCCAACGCAGCAAGACGTGCTTCGTGTCCGAGTGCCCACAACCGGCATCATTGAGTACCCATTTGATTTGGAAAACATCATCTTTCGGTAAGTCTGTCACCCCGACATAGTCCGTTAAGAATCTGTCCAGGCTTGGAAGTCCCCAAATGGAGCCTTAAATGTGTTATTGCTAAAAGGGCTTCCATCTCTTAGGGCACTATTGGCCTTCTCCATCACAGGGTATTTAGAATTGTGGTTGGTCTTAAGTCCTACAGTGGAGAGAAAACCACCTTTCTATTCCCCTTAGAGAAGAAGAGACTCCCTACTGATGTCTGGAATGATTCTTATGTGTAAAACACACACACACACACACACACACACACACACGTATATTTCTGTAACCCACAGATTGAAGATACTGTTGAATATTTCTCTTCCCTTCTATTCTCTTCTCCAAGATTTATCACTGCAGATTTCAAAGGACTTTTATATCTGTTAGCTCCCTTGCTCCTCCTAATAATTGTTACACACGCTTGTCTAGTTGAGACAGCGTAAGTACAGTCCTGCCGTGTCCAGGTCCTGTCTGTACCCCAACTGCATCTCAGTGCTTCTGGAGCACTGTCATGTCGGCGGAGCCCTCTGATCGAGCCCCTTGATATTCTTCATCTCTGCAAGCACATGCCCTATGCCTGTGTGTCCATAAATTCATCCAAACCTTTTCAGAATCAACTGCTGTGGGCTTCCCTGGTGGCGCAGTGGTTGAGAGTCCGCCTGCTGATGCAGGGGACATGGGTTCGTGCCCCGGTCCGGGAGGATCCCACATGCCGCGGAGCGGCTGGGCCCGTGAGCCATGGCCGCTGGGCCTGCGCGTCTGGAGCCTGTGCTCCGCAACGGGAGAGGCCACAGCAGTGAGAGGCCCGCGTACCGCCAAAAAAAAAAACACAAGAATCAACTGCTGCTTGCAACTTCCAGAACCTGAATCTGGTCCACAGATGTATTCTCTTTGGCCCACTTGACGTTTAAAAACATTTTTGAGCCAATATTTATAAAGATTGGGCTATTTTGCTTAAAACATTTGCTATCTCTTGGTAAGTTGGGGGATAGTTTCTCTTGAAAAGTTGGAGGATCTGGTCCAATAGCGAGCCTGCGTCTTTGTCCAGCTGCAGTTGCTGCAGTGGTGTAGCAGCCATCCCTTTAGATAGGGCCCAGCACTCTTGAAGTGCATGCTTTTCTACTCTAGAGAGGCCCCTTGGACTCATTTCCATAAGCTGGTGGCATCCAGCTAATGCAGAAAGGATTTGTAGATTAACTGGAGGAGCCAGTGAAACAAGAAGGGTAAGGGCTGGAAGGAAGCCCAGTGGTCCTGAAGCCTGCCTGCCTGCCTGCATTAATACTCTTTTGTGTCTGGTGTCCTGGCACCGTCTGGTGGTTAGGGCAATGCCCAAGTGGATGCTTGAGCTTTCTGCCTGGACTGTTGCAGCAGCTTTCTAACCAGCGTCTCCAAGCAGGCTCCACCTGAGTGACCTCAGCACGCATCTTTAGTAACTTCACTTACATTCTGTGCCTCCTTTGCTAGGAAACATCCAGTGGTTCCTCATTGCCTAAAGTAGCAGTGCTCAAACATTTTAATCTTAGGATCCCTTTTTATTCTTAAAAATTACTGAGGACCCTAGAGAGTGTGATTTCCATGTCCTTTCCCCCAAAGAGTCATATGTTTCTGTTGAACAGGATGGTGGATGTTGGTGGCCAACGATCTGAAAGACGGAAATGGATTCACTGCTTTGAGAGTGTCACCTCCATTATTTTTTTGGTTGCTCTGAGTGAATACGACCAGGTCCTGGCTGAGTGTGACAATGAGGTATGCTGGGTGAGGAATTCAGTTAGCTGTGGAAGACAGAAACCTATTTCTGCAGTTTGCAAGAAGCCAGCCAGCTCTGGCATTAGACCCTATCCCTTAGGTTAAATCGCCTTGTTCTGCAAAGTGAAGTCTGTGGGCTAACAGCACAGGCATCACCTGGGTGCTTGTTAGAAATGCACACATTCTGCATCAACCCAGACCGAATAAATCAGGATCTTTAAGATCCCAGGTAATTTGAGAATCACTAACCTAGAATCCTGGTTCTTAAACTTAGGTGTACACTAAAATCCCCAAGGGACCTTAGAGAAAAACCTGGCGGCTGGGGCCAACCCCAGAGATTAATTTAATTGGTGCTGTGTGTGGCCTGAGCTTGGGGATCTAATCTAATGCACTACAAAGGGTAGAGCCACTCAAAACCATGGGTCTCAGCCTTGGCTGCATATTTAAAAAAAAAAAAAATCTTTAGGACCCTATAGTAGAGATTCCTATTTCCTGGTTTTGAGTTGGGGGTATCTTCACTAAGCCCTCTGGGGATGTTAATATACAGCCAAAGTTGAACAATACCATTTCTAATAAACTTCGTCTGAGAACAGGCTTCCCAACCTCCATGGCCCATGGCACTTCCAAATTAGGTCCTTAGCTGAGTTGGCATGGGGAGTGTTGCCATGTGCTTGGAGCTGTCCTGGGCCCACCTGGGATAGCATCTGCCCTTTGCTTCCCCTGGAAGGGACTTGCTCAGGGCAGCTGGGACTGATCCACCCCAGTCAGGCATTCAGTGTCCTCTGCAGAGTGGCCATGACGCTGGCTGGGTGAACTCCGTTAGCTGGATCTGCCTGGAAAGTGAGGGGAAATATCGCAATCACTTCTTTGTGAGGTTGGGGGTATTTTCTGTGTGATAACCATTGTCTTTTCCCCGACCCTTTGCACAAGACCTCTTGACCTTTTACAATAGAAATATCTCTTGCTTGTAGGGCATGAAAGTAAATCAATAAAGAATTCTTTCCAGGATTAGGCAATAATTATGAACAGATTCTATCTGGTATTTCTTGAGGGCAGACATTTCTCTGAGGAGCACAGTTACATTAGCTTATTACTGGAGGATTAGCCCATTTACTAGTGTCACTGTGCAAAGAAGAATAGAAATCTTGGCGGCTGCCCAGCTCTTCCAGTGGAGAGATTTTGTTTAAAAAGCAAAGGTATTGAGTTACCAATATGAAAAATTAGCTCCAAATTTGTCTCAGGAATTACGTAGGACATTTCTCGGGAAACTCAAAGGATTAGTCAGGTGTGCCAGGGGTAAGTACCTTACCCTGATGTGCCTAGAAATTAAATATTTTCTCCTCTCTGAAAAATCCTAGGTATCTGGGGAAAAAATTCCTAGGTTGCCACTCCAGACTTTTCCATCCTAGTTGTAGATGTGTGTTGCATCCACGCACTACGCCGTATAGGAATTGTTTTTTCATATGTTGTATTTCCTTGGAGATCATTATTGATAAGATTATAATAAATTTTAAAGAAGCTTTAAAATCAAGTGAGATGTTACCTTTCTGGTAGTAAATTCCAGAATTGATCTCCAGAAACATACTGAGTAGGATAATGGGCCCAGGAGTTGGGAGTTGTAGGAATAGAAATTTAGGGCGTGTCCCTCTGGAGCCAGTGCACTGGGCTTTCGTGTTTCTCAGTCTAAAGGAAGGAAGGAAAGTGTTTCTTTCCTCTTAGAAATACTTGAGAGCGGAATGCTAGCTAGAACAATAATTTGTCACCAGATAAGATTTGTATGTGCCCTGTCTGCTCTCCATAAATTAGAATCATTTAATATTTTCTTGCCAGTGTCTAATGGCCAGAAATGATTACTGTCCTTCTACATAGCTTCCACTAGATTGTACTATTATACAGTCTTGGAAAAGTACTTAAGTTTTGTGAACAATAGTATGCTCACCTATAAAATGGGGACCTGTTCACCTTGGGGAGCTCGCTTGTGTTACACACGTGTCAAGCACGGTGCAGGGCAGGTGCTCAGGAGCGCTAGTTCCCTGCTCTGCCAGCATCCAGCATTCCTAAGGGCGGTGGCCCTGCCAGAAGAGCCTTCCTTCCTCTCATTGTCACCAGACTCCTGACACCCAGCCTGGAAGCCCACACCCAATTAAAGTGTGTCTCGGGTCGGTCTGCAGCTCTGAACTGCCCCCACTTGGTAATCCCAGTAGTTACACACAGAAAACTTCTGTCAACTATGGGTTTGAACCTTCTTTTTCCAAGTTGCACAGAAGCCTTTCTTAAATCCTTATGTGTTTTGGGGTCAGAGAAGAGTTTGGGTGCTACAGGAGAGGAGATCCGGAAGGGGGCGATTAATGAGAGGGTGGGGACCAGGGAAATAGCGGCCGGAGACCCCACTTGCTCAGCAGCCTCAGCAAGGACAGCGACCTGGAGACGGCAGCTGGGTAAGAAGAGGATAGATGGGTGAAGCCAGTGATTTGGTATGTTGTTCCTAAAGCGTTGCTTTTCTTTCTAATTTATCCTAAGTCTCTTGTTTTTCACTTAGAACCGCATGGAAGAAAGCAAAGCCTTATTTAAAACCATCATCACCTACCCCTGGTTTCTGAACTCATCCGTGATTTTGTTTTTAAACAAGAAGGATCTTTTGGAAGAGAAAATCATGTACTCTCATCTAATTAGCTATTTTCCAGAATACACCGGTAAGTAAGTGTCCATCTTGCTGACCTGGCCTCCCTGGCATCAGTTCAGAGTTCTCAGCACGGCTCATAGGGGCCTCCCTGATCTGCCTCTAATGGACTTTCTCACCATTCCCCACCTCTGAATGGAAGCTCCAGTTGAATCACTGTGTGTTTTCGCCTCAGCACCTCCGCACACACCTCTCCCAATGCCTGGAATACACTGCCAGCTCCTTTGCTAACTCCACTTTGTTCTCTGAGACCCAGCTCAGGCACTTCCTCCTTTGGGAAGTCCACCCCCGTCCACTGTAGGTGCACCCCCCTCATGCTCCCTTGGGGGCCTGGGCTTGCCTTGCTCTCTCTTGGCCTTCAGCTCTCACCCCAGTCAGATCCTGAGGGCAGAGACTGTGCCTGACTCACCTTTGCACTTCCAGGGCCAGTCAGAGCACCTGGCACTGCTGATGTGTAAGGTGAAGTGTGGCAGCCCTTTACCAGACACAGGGTAGACACTGAAGGTATCTGTATGGCCTATCCAAGGCAGGAGACTTTATGCCCTATTGCTAATTATTTCTGGTGCAGAAACGTTACCAAGTTTGACATTGATATTTAGAGGAGTAGTGTTTAAGCACTCTCCTTTTTCCCTTTATTCACCACGTTGCCATGTAGTATACAGCTCTCAAGCTTTAGAGTCAGACTTGGGTGACTAGTTATGTTAGTCCCCATATTCTTTCTCTTTGCTCTCCTAGTTCACTTAAGAATTACCTCTTCTGGGGCTTCCCTTCCCTGGTGGCGCGGTGGTTGCGCGTCCGCCTGCCGATGCAGGGGAACCGGGTTCGCGCCCCGGTCTGGGAGGATCCCAC
>NC_041222.1:34816129-34822025 GCF_002837175.3 Physeter macrocephalus
GGTTGAGAGTCCGCCTGCCGATGCAGGGGACACGGGTTCGTGCCCCGGTCCGGGAGGATCCCACATGCCGCGGAGCGGCTCGGCCCGTGAGCCATGGCCGCTGAGCCTGCGCGTCCGGAGCCTGTGCTCCGCAACGGGAGAGGGGAGAGGCCACAGCAGTGAGAGGCCCGTGTACTGCAAAAAAAAAAAAAAAAAAAAAAAGTGTTCCAAATCAGAAAATTAAATTAGGACACTCTTTTTCAACAAATCTCCTTGAAGTATGATTTTTAGATACCAGGGGACACTTTAAAATACTCTTTTGCAGGTTCATAATAAGGTATAATAAAAATAGTGTCCCAGGTAAATGAGTCTCTAGAGATAAGATGGCTCAAAGAAGGATTCCAAATAAGAACAAGAGTACATTGAAAATGATTTTGGGAGGACCTGGTGGTGAGTTGGGATCTTTCTTTTTTATTCCTCTAACTGCCCTCATGACTAGGACCAAAGCAAGATGTCAAAGCTGCCAGAGACTTTATCCTGAAGCTCTATCAAGATCAGAACCCCGACAAAGAGAAAGTCATCTATTCCCACTTCACATGTGCTACAGACACAGAGAATATCCGCTTTGTGTTTGCTGCTGTGAAAGACACAATTCTACAACTAAACCTGAGGGAATTCAACCTAGTTTAAAAGCTTCTGCCCACTCCTCACCCAGGCCAGAAAACTGGATTTGCAAGCTCCTCGTGTTTTTATTTGTAAGTGCTTCTGACATCACCCGGCCCAGCCCAGAGGTGGCACCAAGTCCATCATGCATGCCACAGGGATGGGGATGGGTGATGGAGCTTGTAAGATATTTGAGTTTAGCAAAACTTTTTCAAAGTCTTTATTCCCAAATTGTTTTTACATTTCTTTTCTTGACTTTAGGCTGTAAGATTTTTGTGTAATTTTTGAATTTGATATTTTATAGAATTTTTAAGAACCACTGTGATTTACGATTTTTTTTAATTGAAGTGTGTGTAAGAATAGCCATTAAAAAAATCACATAACAGAGGACTCAATTTATAGGTCATGCTTTGAGACCTCTAGGATTATCCTTTTTTAACTAAATCTTGTAATTGAGTATTTTTCTCTCTTCATGCTGAAGTATGCCTTTAACATGCAACCAGAGACTTTTTTTTAAAAACAGTTGGTTCTTCTTTGTGTTAACTTTCTAAGTCAAATTAATGACAGTATCAGTACCTCTAATTTAGTTTTGCCACAATTTGATCACTATGGAACCAAAGTTGACATAAGAAGATAAATGGGCTCTAGATAGTATATATGTTGTATTGGTGAAAAATGTGTGTGTGTGTGTGTGTGTGTGTGTGTGTGTGTATATATATAAATTCCAGTGTAAATGACCAGGTCTTGTAAACTTACGGAATAAGTTTAAAAACCCAATTTGTTTAACAAATGTAATGTAAGCCCTGCCAAAGGTCTGATGGCCACCACAGATTTGTTGTTTGAACCATGTATGCTGTGCCTTTCTGAGGCAGCTAAGAATATACCATTTTTCCATTAGCATTGGATTATGTTGTGTTTCCTTGAGCTCATGGTTGATTGATTGATAGTTATGCTCCTAAAAAGAAGAATGCTTTAATAGTTAATAAGTAACTCAGAAACTTTCTAAATGTCCTTAGAGGGGAGGAAAAATAATTTTCCCTCCACCCTTCTAGGTTCTTGGCTGAGACCTCACCCTTGTAATACAAGATTAACAGGAGAAAAGTAACAGAAGTCTAACACCATTTATACCTCCTGTATACATGGGAGCTACCCTGGAAAACTGAGGAGTTTAACTCCCCTGAAATGGCCCAAGCCATCACCTTAAATACCTTTTTCAGCTAAAGACACAAGAAAGATGGAGGAGGAGGGAAGGTCAGTTATGGGAGGTTAACAGGTAAAGCACAGTAAAAAAGGGTAAGGTTGTTTTGCAGAATTAAGTTGGGCACCTTCTCCATTGATAAAGAGTTTCTTGTCATTTAGAGTTACCCTTCTCTTCTAGGTACAGAGAGGGAGACACGCTTAAAATGGAGAGTTCCCTTATAAATGTAAATTTCCCTTACAATAGGTTTTCAGAGCTTTTCCTGTGTCTGTTGTTTCTTAAAAATAATCACCAAAAAGCACATGAACCGATGCTAAATCAAAACTGCAATGAGGTATCACTTCACACCAGTCAGAATGGCCATCATCAAAAAATCTACAAACAATAAATGCTGGAGAGGGTGTAGAGAAAAGGGAACCGTCTTGCACTGTTGGTGAGACTGTAAATTGGTATAGCCACTACAGAGAACAGTATGGAGAGTCCTTAGAAAACTAAAAATAGTTACCATATGACCCAGCAATCCCACTCCTGGGCATATATCTATCTGGAGAAAGCCATAATTCAAAAAGACACATGCACCCCAATGTTCATGGCAGCACTATTTACAATAGCCAAGACAGGGAACCAACCTCAATGTCCATCGACAGAGGAATGGATAAAGAAGATGTGGTACATATATACAATGGAATATTACTCAGCCATTAAAAAGAATGAAATAATGCCATTTGCAGCAACATGCATGGACCTAGAGATTGTCATACTAAGTGAAGTAAGTCAGGAAGAGAAAGACAAATATATGATATCACTTATATGTGGAATCTAAAAAAATGGTACAAATGAACTTCTTTACAAAACAGAAATAGAGTCACAGATGTAGAAAACAAACATGGTTACCGAGTTGGGGGGGAGGGATTAAATTGGGAGATTGGCATTGACACATATACAGTACTATATATAAAATAGATAACTAATAGGAACCTACTCTATAGCACAGGGAACTCTACTCAATACTCTGTAATGACCTATTTGGGAAAAGAATCTAACTAACTAAACTAACTAACAATAATCAGCTCAAAGTAATCCTTATACTGAAGTGCAAATTTTGGGGTGGCATATTCTGTTCCTCTTCAGTCCTGTCTTTGAAAGTTCAATGAGGGACTTCCCTGGTGGTCCAGTGGGTAAGACTCCATGCTCCCAGTGCAGGGGGTCCAGGTTCAATTCCTGGTCAGGGAGCTAGATCCCACGTGCATGCCACAACTATGAAGTCTATATACCACAACTAAGAAGCCCACATGCCCTAACTAAAGATCCTGCATGCCACAACGAAGATCCCCCATGCTGCAACGTCCCAATGCAGGGGGCCAAGGTTCAATCCCTGGTCAGGGAACTAGATCCCACAATGCATGCCACAACTAAGAAGGCCACATGCCACAACAAAGACCCGGCACAGCCAAAGTAAATAAATAAATAATAAATTAATTTTTAAAAAAGTTCAATGAAGTTTCACAGTCTAGAAGCTAGGTTGATAGAGTGCTCTATTATTTCACTGAACCAACCTCTTAATCTCGAGGATAGGTCAGCTCAGTTAAACAGTTGTGTCTCATTTCAGGAGCTGGTGTTGCAGGTGGAGTCCTGAAGTTAGCCTCCCAATGCAGGGGGTCCAGGTTCAATTCCTGGTCAGGGAGCTAGATCCCACGTGCATGCCACAACTATGAAGTCTATATACCACAACTAAGAAGCCCACATGCCCTAACTAAAGATCCTGCATGCCACAACGAAGATCCCCCATGCTGCAACGTCCCAATGCAGGGGGCCAAGGTTCAATCCCTGGTCAGGGAACTAGATCCCACAATGCATGCCACAACTAAGAAGGCCACATGCCACAACAAAGACCCGGCACAGCCAAAGTAAATAAATAAATAATAAATTAATTTTTAAAAAAGTTCAATGAAGTTTCACAGTCTAGAAGCTAGGTTGATAGAGTGCTCTATTATTTCACTGAACCAACCTCTTAATCTCGAGGATAGGTCAGCTCAGTTAAACAGTTGTGTCTCATTTCAGGAGCTGGTGTTGCAGGTGGAGTCCTGAAGTTAGCCTTATACGGTGCGAGCAATTGGGTATTTAGTAAGAGGCATGTCTATGGAAACGAGAAAAACAAAAGTTAGTGGTGGGGTCAAATTATAAACTCAGCCTGAGTCCCGAAGGCCGCCAGTCAGATTTCTAGATGTTGGGGTTGAAGCATCTTCTGCGATTTGAATTTGTCTGATGTCATCGATGTTCAGATAAACTTCCTGAGTGGTCCACACAGCAACAGGCACAAAGATGATCTAAACGTGAGCCGCTGGGGTCATTTCTGTGAACTTTATGTCAGTCCATTCACATTCAGTTTGCAGGGCTTTGGGAAATAACTTTTGCAAAAGCAAAACAATAACTTTCATAAGTGACAAAAGACTTAAAAACAGCCATGGTTAAAGATATAATGAGCCTTTGACAAGGAAATATGGTTATGTCTGTGACATACATTTTAAGATAATAACTAGAATTACAAGTGATAATATATCAGGACATATCAGATTTCTAGGAACTTCATACAATTTGTTCTTAGTGATTCCAAGTCAAAAGAGTGGAAGAAAACTGGAAACATTAGTTTGAAGAGATGTAGCCAGATTATTTGAGGAAAGTAGGATAATTCAGGATCTACTCCAGTTTACAGGAAAATAATCAAACTTCAGACAGTTAACAGGACTAGAACCTGATATCCACAAGGGTATATTATTTACAGAAGCATCATTTTTCTCTCTACAATCAACCACATTTTTACCAAAGGAGATTTCCATTCCAACTGAGATGGAAATAAAAACATTACTATGTTCTCGAGCTTTAGGGTTTAGTACAATTTACCTTTGTAAAGTCTGTATAAAGCATTCAGCAAAGGCCTTTGAATGCTCTCCTTGAGTGTACAATTCAACCTTGGACCAGTTCACTCTTGCTTCTATCATCCTCTGAACACTAACCTCCACTGATCCATTTCCTGATCATTTGCAGGAGAGCCTGGGAGAAATTCTGGTCATCTGTTTCCTTGGTTGGGGGTGGGGTGGGGGGGTCCACCAGGGGGCTGTCTGGCTTCTCTGATAACTGCAGTATAATTATGGGTGGGAAGAATACCCCTGAGCATCCAGTCAAGGTCCTTGTGAGTGAGGTTGTGAATGGCCACTGATATTTCTAACTCTTCTCTAAATCTGGTAGGATCTTCTGAAAGTGCAGACAAAAGGCGTTTTGTAGTTTTACCTTGTTAAAAGAGTCCCTAAGGCTAGACATCATACTCCTTTGTGTCCTCTTTTCAATTTGATCTTTCCATAGGTACTAATAAGACAATTCCTTAGAAAGAGAATTTTTTTCCAATTTTATAAAACTTTTTCCAGTTCAAAAGATCCATCATTTTGCCATTGATGAGTAGGATCTTCAATAGTATATTAATCTCAATAGCAACTCAAACCAATATGGCTTTTTATGGCTTAACCGTGGATGCAAGAGGTGTCCCCTCTTGCATCCTCATAGGACAGTGCAAAAGCCTGACCCTCACATTCTTATACACTAATGATGAAAAATCTGAGAGTGAAATTAAGAAAACCGTGGATGCAAGAGGTGTCCCCTCTTGCATCCTCATAGGACAGTGCAAAAGCCTGACCCTCACATTCTTATACACTAATGATGAAAAATCTGAGAGTGAAATTAAGAAAACACTCCCATTTACCATTGCAACAAAAAGAATAAAATATCTAGGAATAAACCTACCTAAGGAGACAAAAGACTTGTATGCAGAAAACTATAAGACACTGATGAAAGAAATTAAAGATGATACAAATAGGTGGAGAAATATACCATGTTCTTGGATTGGAAGAATCAACATTGTGAAAATGACTCTACTACCCAAAGCAATCTACAGATTCAATGCAATCCCTATCAAACTACCACTAGCATTTTTTACAGAACTAGAAAAAAAAATTTCACAATTTGTATGGAAACACAAAAGACCCCAAATAGCAAAAGCAATCT
>NC_041222.1:34822904-34833476 GCF_002837175.3 Physeter macrocephalus
TATGCTAACACATATATATGGAATCTAAGAAAAAAAATGTCATGAAAAGATTAGTGGTAGGACGGGAATAAAACACAGACCTACTAGAGCATGGACTTGAGGATATGGGGAGGGGGAAGGGTAAGCTGTGACAAAGTGAGAGAGTGGCAGGGACATATACACACTACCAAATGTAAATTAGATAGCTAGTGGGAAGCTGCCGCATAGCACAGGGAGATCACCTCTGTGCTTTGTGACCACCTAGAGGGGTGGGATGGAGGGTGACGCAAGAGGGAAGAGATATGAGAACATATGTATACGTATAACTGATTCACTTTGTTGTAAGGGAGAAACTAACACACTATTGTAAAACAGTTATACTCCAATAAAGTGTTAAAAACAAAAAACAAAACAAAAGCCCTGACCCTCATAATATCAAGAAAGTTCACTCCCAGAGTTAGCCTAAGAAAGCAAAGACCTTCTTTGTTACAGGTGGTAGGAATGGTGTACTGAAAACAATCTCTCACGTTTTCTGTGAGAACATGAAACACCTCCAGTCACAAACCTGCTAATCTGTAATACCAGACAAGACACTACTGGAATGGGGCTTTTCCACCACTAACAAGATAACAGAGGTTGAGCCGCCGAAGGCCCCTTATGGACTAGGACCCCTTAAGACAAACTCCCCTGAAAGCTGGCACACAGTGGGACAAAGAGAATGTGTTTCGAGTTGCCATCCTGTAGTGGCTGCCAGATACAGGCTGATACTAGCATCTTCCAGCTGGTGATGACTAGAGAGTTTTCTTACTAGTCAAAAAGCCGAGCTCTCAAGACAAAGAACAAGATGAAAGGAAAACCTTATCTGACCTATGGTTCTCCTCCTTATGACAAATGACACAAAAGACAGAGACAACATAAGACAGTGACCGTCTATGGAAGGGAAAGGATCAACAGAAAACAAGAGTGCTTATAACAAAATCTTTACTGGAGTCTTTATGCTCAAGGAACTAATTCACACAAATATTTTCTTCTGTGAATCTAAATTTGGAAAGAATAAGGTGAAATTTCCCCTTCCTCTCCCTACTAGGCCCTATAGACAGACATCTGAGAGAGGTGACTTTGGTAAGAATTCTTACCCTTTGCTGGCTTCTGCCAGTTTTCCAGGTTCCTATCTTCAGGCTCCAGAAGAAGTACGGTGTTTCAGCAGATCCCATCATGGGTCACCAAACTGTCATTGAGGAAAAACAATTTTCCCTCTACCATTCTAGGTTGTTGGCTGAGACCCCACCCCTGTAATAAAAGACAGATTAACAGGAGAAAAACAAATAGAAAACAAATAACATGTATACATCCTGTATACATGGGGGAGACCCTGGAAAACTAACTCCCCCAAATAGCCCAAGCCATCATCTTAAATTCCTTTTTCAGCTAAAGACACAAGAAAAATGTTGGGAGGTGGAGAAGGCCAGTCATGGGAAGTTACTAGGAAAAACACAGTAAACAGAGTAAGGTTGTTATGCAGATTTAAGTTGGGTATCTTCTCCACTGATAAGAGTTTCTTGTGATTTAGAGTCATCCTTCTATTCCTGGCACAGATTAGAAGACACACTTACAAATAAAAATTTCTTATAAATGTAAATGTCTCCTACAAATGAGTAACTTCTACTAGATTTTTAGAGCTTTTCTTCTGTTTCTTAAAAATAATCCACTCAAAATAATCCTTATGCCAAAGAGGCATATTTTGGGATGGCATATTCTGCTCCCCTTCATCCTCCTTTTTGAGGCAAGTCTATTCATCATCACATTGAGGTTCCCTTAGTAGCTGGCTCAGGAAAGCAGAAGCAGAAGCAGAATCACCTGGGAAGTGCAGAGTGCTTCAAATCAAAGGCCCAAGATGGTTTTGTTTCTGTTTTTTATTTGAAGGTGTGTACACACATATAAATACACATACACACGTAAGAACATCATTCAGAGATTTAAGATGTGATGTGTTTTATCACCAGTCTACAAAATGTACCCAGATTAGTTACATGTTATGGAACAATCAGCATTCCTGTAACTGCAAGAACACCTTTATCAGCCACTTAGGATAGTCAGGTTCTCATTCTGTTGGAACACTTTCAAGTGTGAAGCTATTGAAGAAGAGAAGAACATCTATGCTGGAAAAGACAGAAATTATGCTTATAAGAAGCTAGTGATTCTACAATAGTAATATTAAGCTTTAAAAGTTAAACTTCACTCAAGAAATGAAGGCAAAAAGCAACAGTTTTTGTGGAACCTGACAATGGTATTAAAATTTTATCTAGAACAGTAACAGTCCAGGAATAGCCAAGACAATTTTGCACAAGAAAACAAAGAACAGGAGACATGGAAGCAGGTGCCAATCGCCGCCTCTGCTGTCCCAGGAGTGCATGGGCTGCCACCACCACTAAGAAACACAGGAGCAGGTGCCAATTGCTGCCCCCACTATCCCAGGGGCATGGGGGCCACTGCTGCCACTGGAAGACCCATGAGCAGGGGCTGATTGCTGCCTCCGCCCTACTGGGAGCACACACGGGTCACCGCACCCACACACCCCATATAATCAAACCCCATACCCACTGGGAAGGTGACCCACAAACTGGAAAATATATCACAGAGTTTCTCCCACAAGAGTGAGAGTTCTGAGCCCCATGTCAGGCTCCCCAGCCTGAGGGTCCGGCATTGGGAGGAGTCCCCAGAGCATTTAGCTTTGAAGGCCAGTGGGGCTTGAGTGCAGGTGCTCCACAGGAGTGAGGGAAACGGAGACTCCACTCTTGGAGGGCGCACACAAGTTTTCACATGCACTGGGACCCAGCACAAAGCAGTGACTTCATAGGAGCCTGGACTAGACCTACCTGTGGGTATTGGAGGGTCTCCTGAAGAGGTGGGGGTTGATTGTTGCTCTCTCTGTGCAAGGACACCTGTGGTGAAGGACCCAGGGAATATTGATTGGCGTGAGCTCTCCCAGAGGTCGCCATTTTGGCATCAAGAAGTGGCCCCACCCTACAGCCTGCAGGCTCCAGTGCTGGGAGGCCTCAGGCCAAACAACCAGCAGTCGAGGTGGGGGATGGGGGGAGACATAGCCCCACCCATCAGCAGACAGGCAGCCTAAAGTTGTACTGAGCTCACAGCCACCTCTAAACACACTCCTTGACACATTTCTGCCCACCAGAGGGACAAAATCCACCTCCATGCACCAGTGGGCAGGTGCCAGTCCCTCCTACCAGGAAGCCTGCACAAGCCCCTAAATCAATCTCACCCACTGGGGGGCAGACACCAGAAGCAAGAGGAACTACAATCCTGCAGCCTGAGGAAAGGAGACCAAAAACACAGAAAGTTAGACAAAATGAAATGGCAGAGAAACATATTCCAGACAAACGAACAAGATAAAACCCCGGAAGAACAACTAAGTGAATTAGAGATAGGCAATCTATTTGAAAAACAATTCAAGGTAATGACAGTAAAGATGACCCAAGATCTTGGAAAAAGAATGGAGGCACAGACCAAGAAGATACAAGAAATGTTTAAAACAGAGCTAGAAGATTTAAAGAACAGATGAACAATACAATAATACAAATGAAAAATACACTAGAATGAATCAATAGCAGAATAAATGAGATAGAAGAACAAATAAGTGAGCTGAAAGAGTGGTGGGAATCACTGCCACAGAACAGAATAAAGAAAGAAGAATGAAAAGAAATGAGGACAGTCTAAGAGACTTCTGGGACAACATTAAACACACCAACATTCCCATTACAGGGGTCCCAGAAGAGAAGAGAGAGAGAAAGGACCTGAGAAAATATTTGAAGAGATTATAACTAAAAACTTCCCTAACATGGGAAAGGGAACACTCACTCAAGTCCACGAAGTGCAGAGTCCCATACAGGATAAACCCAAGGAGGAACACGTCGAGACACATATATTAGTAAAACTAAAAAGCAACAAATAAGAAACAAGGGGATCCCCGTAAGGTTATCAGCTGATTTTTTCAGCAGAAACTCTGCTGGCCAGAAGGGAGTAGCACTATATATTTAAGTGATACAAGGGAAAAACCTACAACCAAGACTACTCTACCCAGCAAGGCTCTTGTTCAGATTTGACAGAGAAATGAAAAGCTATACAGACAATCAAAAGCTAAGAGAATTCAGCACCACCAAACCAGCTTTACAACAAATGCTAAAGGAACTTCTCTAGGCAGAAAAGAAAAGGCCACAACTAGAAACAAGAAAATTACAAATGGGGAAGCTCACCGGTAAAGGCAAACATACAGTAAACGTAGGAAATCATTCACACACAAATTTATCAAAACCAGCAATCCTGAGGAGAGTACAAATGCAGGGTACTGGAAATGCATTTGATATTAAGAGACCAGCAACTTAAAACAATCTTGTTTATATACAGACTGCTATATCAAAACCTCATGGGAACAGCAAACCCAAAACCTACAACAGATACACATACAAAAAAGATAAAGCAATCCAAACACAACACAAAAGATAGTCATCAAATCACAAGGGAAAAAAAGGAAGGGAAGAAAAAAGACCTACAAAAACAAATCCAAAACAATTAACAAAATGGCAATAAGAACATACATATGATAATTACTTTAAAGGAAAATGGATTAAATGCTCCAACCAAAAGATACAGGCTGGCTGAATGGACATGAAAACAAGACCAGTATATATGCTGTCCACAAGAGACCCACTTTAGATCTAGGGACATATACAGACTGAAAGCGAGGGGATGGATAAAGGTATTCCATGCAAATGGAAATCACAAGAAAGCTGGAGTAGCAATACTTATATCAGACAAAATAGACTTTAAAATGAAGACTTATAAGAGACAAAGAAGGACACTGCATAATGATAAAGGGATCAATCCAAGAAGAAGATCTAACACTTGTAAATATATATGCGCCCAACATAGGAGCACCCCAATATATAAGGCAAATGCTAACAGCCATAAAAGGAGAAATCAACAGTAACACAATAAAACTGGGGGACTTTAACACCCCACTTACATCAATGGACAGATCATCCAGATAGAAAATCAATAAGGAAACACAGGCCTTAAATGACATATTAGACCAAGGGGATTAACTGATATTTACAGAACATTCCATCCAAAAGCAGCAGAATACACCTTCTTCTCAAGTGCACATGGAACATTCTCCAGGATAGATCACATTCTGGGCCACACAGCAAGCCTTGAGTAAATTTCAGAAAACTGAAATCATATCAAGCAACTTTCCCGACCAAAACACTATGAGATTAGAAATCAATCACAAGAAAAAAAACTGTAAAAAACACCAACATGTGGAGGCTAAACAATGTTACTAAACAACCAATGGATCACTGAAGAAATCAAAGAGGAAATCAAAATATACCTAGAGACAAATGACAATGAAAATATGACACTCCAAAACCTGTGGGATGCAGCAAAAGCAGTTCTAAGAGGGAAGTTTATAGCAATAAAATCTTACCTCAGGAAACAAAAAAATCTCAAACAACCTAACCTTACACCTAAAGCAACTAGAGGAAGAAGAACAAACAGAACCCAAAGTTAGTAGAAGGAAAGAAATCATGAAGATCAGAGCAGAAATAAATGAAATAAAGAAGAAGAAAACAATAGAAAAGTCAATGAAACTAAAAGCTGGTTCTTCAAAAAGATAAACGAAATTGATAAACCTTTAGCCAGACTCATAAAAAAAGGGAGAGGACTCAAATCAATAAAATTAGAAATGAAAAGAAGTTACAACTGAAACTACAGAAATACAAAGGATCATAAGAGACTACTACAAGCAACAATATGCCAATAAAATGGACAACCTGGAAGAAACGGACAAATTCTTAGAAAGGTACAACCTTCCAAGACTGAATCAGGAAGAAACAGAAAACATGAACAGACCAATCACAAGTACTGAAATTGAAACTGTGATTTAAAAAACTTCCAACAGACGAAAGTCCAGGACCAGATGGCTTCACAGGTGAATTCTATCAAACATTTAGAGAAGAGTTAACACCTATGCTTCTGAAACTCTTCCAAAAAATTGCAGAGGAAGGAACACTCCCAAACTCACTCTATGAGGCCACCATCACCTTGATACCAAAACCAAGCAAAGATACCACAAAAAAAAGAAAATTACAGGCCAATATCACTGATGAACATAGATGCAAAAATCCTCAGCAAAATACTAGCAAACCAAATCCAATGATACATTAAAAGGATGATCAAGTGGGGTTTATCCCAGGGATGCAAGGATTCTTCATTATCCACAAATCAATCAGTGTTATATACCACATTAATAGACTGAAAAATAAGAACCATATGATCATTTCAGTGGATGCAAAAGAAAACTTTTGACAAAATTCAACACCCATTTATGATAAAAACTCTCCAGAATGTGGGCATAGAGGGAACCTACCTCAACATTATAAAGACCATATATGCCAAGCCCACAGCCAACATCATTCTCAACGGTGAAAATCTGAAAGCATTTCCTCTAAGATCAGGAACTAGACAAGGATATCTACTCTTGCCACTTTTATTCAACATAGTTTTGGAAGTCCTAGGCACGGCAATCAGAGAAGAAAAAGAAATAAAAGGAATCCAAATTGGAAAAAAAGAAGTAAATCTGTCTGTTTGCAGATGACATGATACTATATATAGAAAATCCTAAAGATGCTATCAGAAAACTACTAGAACTCATCAATGAATTCAGTGAAGTTGCAGGATATAAAATTAATACACAGAAATATTATGTATTCCTATACACTAACAACGAAAGAGCAGAGAGAAATTAAGGAAACAGTCCCATTTACCATCACATCAAGAAGAATAAAATACATAGAAATAAACCTAAAGATAGTCATCAAATCACAAGGGAAAAAAAGGAAGGGAAGAAAAAAGACCTACAAAAACAAATCCAAAACAATTAACAAAATGGCAATAAGAACATACATATGATAATTACTTTAAAGGAAAATGGATTAAATGCTCCAACCAAAAGATACAGGCTGGCTGAATGGACATGAAAACAAGACCAGTATATATGCTGTCCACAAGAGACCCACTTTAGATCTAGGGACATATACAGACTGAAAGCGAGGGGATGGATAAAGGTATTCCATGCAAATGGAAATCACAAGAAAGCTGGAGTAGCAATACTTATATCAGACAAAATAGACTTTAAAATGAAGACTTATAAGAGACAAAGAAGGACACTGCATAATGATAAAGGGATCAATCCAAGAAGAAGATCTAACACTTGTAAATATATATGCGCCCAACATAGGAGCACCCCAATATATAAGGCAAATGCTAACAGCCATAAAAGGAGAAATCAACAGTAACACAATAAAACTGGGGGACTTTAACACCCCACTTACATCAATGGACAGATCATCCAGATAGAAAATCAATAAGGAAACACAGGCCTTAAATGACATATTAGACCAAGGGGATTAACTGATATTTACAGAACATTCCATCCAAAAGCAGCAGAATACACCTTCTTCTCAAGTGCACATGGAACATTCTCCAGGATAGATCACATTCTGGGCCACACAGCAAGCCTTGAGTAAATTTCAGAAAACTGAAATCATATCAAGCAACTTTCCCGACCAAAACACTATGAGATTAGAAATCAATCACAAGAAAAAAAACTGTAAAAAACACCAACATGTGGAGGCTAAACAATGTTACTAAACAACCAATGGATCACTGAAGAAATCAAAGAGGAAATCAAAATATACCTAGAGACAAATGACAATGAAAATATGACACTCCAAAACCTGTGGGATGCAGCAAAAGCAGTTCTAAGAGGGAAGTTTATAGCAATAAAATCTTACCTCAGGAAACAAAAAAATCTCAAACAACCTAACCTTACACCTAAAGCAACTAGAGGAAGAAGAACAAACAGAACCCAAAGTTAGTAGAAGGAAAGAAATCATGAAGATCAGAGCAGAAATAAATGAAATAAAGAAGAAGAAAACAATAGAAAAGTCAATGAAACTAAAAGCTGGTTCTTCAAAAAGATAAACGAAATTGATAAACCTTTAGCCAGACTCATAAAAAAAGGGAGAGGACTCAAATCAATAAAATTAGAAATGAAAAGAAGTTACAACTGAAACTACAGAAATACAAAGGATCATAAGAGACTACTACAAGCAACAATATGCCAATAAAATGGACAACCTGGAAGAAACGGACAAATTCTTAGAAAGGTACAACCTTCCAAGACTGAATCAGGAAGAAACAGAAAACATGAACAGACCAATCACAAGTACTGAAATTGAAACTGTGATTTAAAAAACTTCCAACAGACAAAAGTCCAGGACCAGATGGCTCAAATCCAATGATACATTAAAAGGATGATCAAGTGGGGTTTATCCCAGGGATGCAAGGATTCTTCATTATCCACAAATCAATCAGTGTTATATACCACATTAATAGACTGAAAAATAAGAACCATATGATCATTTCAGTGGATGCAAAAGAAAACTTTTGACAAAATTCAACACCCATTTATGATAAAAACTCTCCAGAATGTGGGCATAGAGGGAACCTACCTCAACATTATAAAGACCATATATGCCAAGCCCACAGCCAACATCATTCTCAACGGTGAAAATCTGAAAGCATTTCCTCTAAGATCAGGAACTAGACAAGGATATCTACTCTTGCCACTTTTATTCAACATAGTTTTGGAAGTCCTAGGCACGGCAATCAGAGAAGAAAAAGAAATAAAAGGAATCCAAATTGGAAAAAAAGAAGTAAATCTGTCTGTTTGCAGATGACATGATACTATATATAGAAAATCCTAAAGATGCTATCAGAAAACTACTAGAACTCATCAATGAATTCAGTGAAGTTGCAGGATATAAAATTAATACACAGAAATATTATGTATTCCTATACACTAACAACGAAAGAGCAGAGAGAAATTAAGGAAACAGTCCCATTTACCATCACATCAAGAAGAATAAAATACATAGAAATAAACCTACCTAAGGATGCAAAAGACCTGTACTCTGAAAACTATAAGATGTTGATGAAAGAAATCGAAGATGCTACAAACAGATGGAAAGATACACCATGTTCTTAGATTGGAAGAATCAATATTGTCAAAATGACTATACTACCCAAGACAATCTACAGATTCAATGCAATCCCTATCAAATTACCAATAGCATTTTTCACAGAACCAGAGCAAAAAATTTTTAATTTGCATGGAAACGCAAAAGACCCCGAATAGCCAAAGTAATCCTGAGAAAGAAATATGGAGCTGGAGGATTCAGACTCCCTGACTTCAGGCTATACTGCAAAGCTACACTAATCAAAACAGTATGGTACTGGCACAAAAACAGAAATCAGATCAATGGAACAGGATAGAAAGCCCAGAAATAAACCGATGCACCTATGGTCAATCTACGACAAAGGAGGCAAGAATATACAATGGAGAAAAGACAGTTTTTTCAATAAGTGGTGCTGGGAAAACTAGACAGCTACATGTAAAAGAATGAAATTAGAACATTCTCTAGTACCATACACAAAAATAAACTCAAAATGGATTAAAGACCTAAATGTAAGGCCAGACATTTTTCACAGAACCAGAGCAAAAAATTTTTAATTTGCATGGAAACGCAAAAGACCCCGAATAGCCAAAGTAATCCTGAGAAAGAAATATGGAGCTGGAGGATTCAGACTCCCTGACTTCAGGCTATACTGCAAAGCTACACTAATCAAAACAGTATGGTACTGGCACAAAAACAGAAATCAGATCAATGGAACAGGATAGAAAGCCCAGAAATAAACCGATGCACCTATGGTCAATCTACGACAAAGGAGGCAAGAATATACAATGGAGAAAAGACAGTTTTTTCAATAAGTGGTGCTGGGAAAACTAGACAGCTACATGTAAAAGAATGAAATTAGAACATTCTCTAGTACCATACACAAAAATAAACTCAAAATGGATTAAAGACCTAAATGTAAGGCCAGACACTATAAAACTCTTGGAGGAAAACATAGGCACAACACTCTTTGACATAAATCTCAGCAAGATCTTTTTCAGTCCACCTCCCAGAGTAATGAAAATAAAAACAAAAATAAACAAATGGGACCTAACTATACTCAAAAGCCTTTGCACAGCAAAGGAAACCACAAGCAAAATGAAAAGTCAACCTACAGAATGGGAGAAAATATTTGCAAACGAAGCGACCAACAAGGGCTTCATTTCCAAAATATACAAACAGCTCATGCAGCTCTATATCAAAAAACAAACAACCCAATCAAAAAATGGCAAAAGATCGAAACAGACATTTCTCCAAAGAAATGTCATACAGATGGCCAACAAACACATGAAAAGATGATCAACATCACTAATTATTAGAGAAATGCAAATCAAAACTACAATGAGGTATCACCTCACACGGGTCAGAATGGCCATCATCAAAAAGTCTCCGAGTGGGCTTCCCTGGTGGCGCACTGGTTGAGAGTCCGCCTGCCGATGCAGGGGACACGGGTTTGTGCCCCAGTCCGGGAAGATCCCACATGCTGCGGAGTGGCTGG
>NC_041222.1:34833676-34864771 GCF_002837175.3 Physeter macrocephalus
GTGAGCCATGGCCGCTGAGCCTGCGCGTCCGGAGCCTGTGCTCCGCAATGGGAGAGGCCACAACAGTGAGAGGCCCGCGTACAGCAAAAAAAAAAAAAAAAAAAAAAGTCTCCGAGGACTTCCCTGGTGGCACAGTTGTTGGGAGTACGCCTGCCAGTGCAGGGGATACAGGTTAGGGCCCTTGTCTGGGAGGATCCCACATGCTGTAGAGCGGCTGGGCCCGCGTGCCATGGCTACTGAGCCTGCACTCTGGAGCCCATGAGCCACAACTGCTGAGCCTGCGTGCCACGACTGCTGAGGCCTGCATGCCTAGAGCCAGTGCTCTGCAGCGAGAGGGGCCGCTGCGACGAGGGGGCCGCGCACCACAGCGGGGAGTGGCCCCTGCTTGCCACAGCTAGAGAGAGCCTGTGCGCTGCGGCAAAGGACCCAATGCAGTCAAAAGTAAATAAATAAAATAAATAAATTTATAAAAAAAAAAAAAAGTCTCTGAACAACAAATGCCGGAGAGGGTGTGGAGAAAAGGGAACCTACCTACATTGTTGGTGGGACTGTAAAACTGGTACAACCACTATGGAGAACCGTATGGAGGTTCCTTAAAAATCTAAAAATAGAACTACCATAGGATCCAGCAATCCTACTCCTGGGCATATATCCAGAGAAAACCATAATTTGAAAAGATACATGCACCCCAATGTTCATAGCAGCACTATTTACAATAGCCAAGACATGGAATCAACCTAAATTTCCACTGACAGAGGAATGGATAAAGAAGATATGGTACATATATAAAATGGAATATTACTCAGCCATAAAAAAAGAATGAAGCAATGCCATTTGCAGCAACATAGATGGACCTAAAGATTATCATACTAAGTGAAGTAAGTCAGAGAAAGACAAATATCAGTTGATATTACTTGTATGTGGAATCAAAAAAAAAAAGATACAAATGAATTTATTTATAAAACAGAAACAGATTCACAGTCTTCAAAAACAAACCTACGGTTAGTTACCAAAGGGTAAAGTGGGAGGGAGGGATAAATTAGGAGTTTGGTATTGACATATACACCCTAGTATGTATAAAATAGATAATCAACAAGGATCAACTGTATAACACACAGAACTCTATTCAATATTCTGTAATAACATATATGGGAAAAGAATCTGAGAAAGAATGGATATGTGTATAACTGAATCCCTTAGCTGTATACCTGAAACACAACATTGTAAATCAACTATACTTCAATATAAAATAAAAATTAAAAAAAATTGAATTACTATGTTGTAATACCTTAGCTATATACCTGAACCAAAACATTGTAAATCAACTATACTTCAATATAAAATAAAAATAAAAAAATTGAAATACTGTTGTATACCTGAGACTCATATAATATTGTAAATCAACTATATTCTAATAAAAAAATAAAAATCAATCAATAGACTATGAAAAAACCAAAACAAAAAACAAACAAACCCCAAAGAATGGAGAAGTAGCTCTCAAAGATGTCTAGAAATGTAACAAACAAAAAGTAAAACGAGCCGGATCATCCAATTAAGTGAAAAGGGCTCAAGAGACTCAGTAACCAGAGGAATTAAACAATGAGGAATTTTGTTTTTAAACACTGTCTAGCACTGAGTTATTATTTTTATCTTTGGCTGACAAAGCATATAAGAAAATGGCTTTGAATCACTTCTAATTGCAGAGGGCTGCTGGATAGATTAACAAAAGGTAGTAATATAATATTTTCTTAAGTCATGGAAAGGCTGAACTCTCCATATCAGAAGAGAGATATTACTTATCTCTGCTAATATTAATTCTGCAAGTAGAAAATTCTCTCCTAGCCCTTCTTTCAAAATATACTCATTACTTACCTCGGAAATGAGCTATTTGAAGTTTTCTGATGTTGGGAGGCACAGTCTTGGTGCTTAAGAATTTACTAGATATTACCACTCAACCTCTTAGTCAGCACTGATCATGCTAGGCAGGAATGCTGTCAGCTTTGACTGCAAAATTAGGACCTTGGGCAATCTGTTAGTTATCTACATTTATTTAGAACCCACAGAGGGCAGAGTTTAGATAGGCAAGGGAAGGCTTATTGGTAATGTTTCTAGTTCTTTCCAGTAACTAAAGACAGAGGCAGACTGAAGATCAGAAATCTTTATTTGACTCAATTTATTTGAAAGAGGTACACATAGTTAAACTGGGCAGTCAGTGACCAAGCAATCCAATTCTACCAATAGCAAGAAATTATTATTATTTAGAAAAAAAGTCATTGGTGAGCATAGCCAACCAATTTGCAGTGGAAAAAAAGACTAAGTTCAATTTCAAGAGGAAGAACTTCACTGTAAACGTTTGTGTTTATAGATTAATTATTTTACCAGAACACACAAAATCAAGGCAGAGACTGTATAACAGGCAACTGGGTCAGCCATAAGTATAAGGAACACAAAAGTAAAGGAAATATTGCACTGATGCAGAAACAGACATTTAAAGAACTGTCATCATCAACAACCATATTTTTGCTAAAGAATAAGCATTCCAAAGGAGCAAAGACTATTTGGTCAATACAAAAATTAGTAAGGAAATATTTTTAAAGTGCACATTCCCTGAAAATTCAATTTTATATGTGATACACATATTCACATACAGAGATGATCATTTTAAAAGGTCTACAACAACCTGAATTTGCAACAAGTCCCACATACAATTTCTAATAGTCTGTGAGTGTGGGTATAAAATTATTGACACTGAGAACATTTTAGTGTAGTCTACATTGTTACTTGAACATTTTTCAGCTCCCAAAGTGGAAACTTTTGGGTAGCCAATAGAACGCTGGTGGTATGATGGCATTAGAAGAAATGTTGGGGGTTTCCAACACGATCTATTTTAAGTACACTTCTGATTATTAGACTTTTTATTATATTACTCTTACAGGGTTTCTTATTACAAGGACTTCATTAGGAGGAACCCATTATTAAAGGTATCAGAGCAATACTAAATGAATGTGAATGGTATTCAGTGACAGACAGGGATTTTCAGGTTGACAGATATCATAGCAGGTGCTAAACTATAATACAAATAACTTTGGATTTGTATAAAGTAATAAAAACTTTAAAAATATACTCATATCAACCTATAAAATTTGAAGTTTCATCTCTTACATGGCTCATTGTGTAACCAGAATTATCAGTTTTTTGGAAATGTCATAATGCTTTTAGAAAAGAACTAATCTGTAATTGTAAAGCAAAACTTAAAAAAAAATGACATTGAACAATTTACCTTACAAAAGAGGAAATAAAGTAAAAAAGGTTTCAGTTAAAGAAACATGAAGAAGGTTTGTAAAAGAGTAGGATCCAGCATCTTCTCAGGCCTTGTGCTGGCCTTTTAGGATAGCCCTGAAACAAGTACTGCTTTACACCAACTGTGGTAGAAAGAAAAGAAGCATGAGAAAAGGTCTGCACTGATAGCTGTTTTGGGCAATGATCAAAAATATAGATGATAAGAATCCTAAAAATTTTAACTGATCAGTAGGTATAGCATTAGCAGTAAGGTATAATTTCAAAAGTATATTTCAAAGGATTGCGCAGGAGGGTGGATGGTCCTCATTTAGAGTATGCAAAGGAGCTATCAGTGATACTGGGTAGCACCAAAGAAAACCAGAGTGAATAAATTTTGTATTGAATCTTGCAAAAAGAATCAGGTTATGTATATTTTCTACTTGAATCCTACAGAAATTAGGAAATCCAATTATTTTCAGCTAAACAGCACTGGCATTTATTTAGCACCCTCCAGAGAATAAGTATTTTGGCCCTAAAAGATTGTGACCTATGAATAAGCTCCCCATTTGCCTTTGCCACCTGTATGGTGAATCAGACAGAAGGCAGATGGAGCACACTCAATGTACTTAAAAGGAGAACTTCTGTGCCCATCTTAGTAGAATGCTTAGTGTGTGAGAGATTGAAATACATGTAGTTAAAGGATATCCTATGACATTTTTTGGGTGCTTGCTGTTTGTGGATCTAATGTGTCTATGCTTTTTCTAGACCACTGATATCTAGTGGAACATATTACACAGCTATCTAAGGGTATCTGATACACACCAGGAAAGGGAAACATTTCTGAAACAAGAGCTATCCTGTCTTCTCACTCAAAAGAAAAAGGCAGTGCTCACAACTTAAAGACTCCCTGAGTCGTGGATCCGTTGCTTCTTATCTAAGGTAAGGTAAGGCTTGGCACAGCCCAGATTGTTTCAACAGTTACTGGATGGTAAACACCTCCTACAGCACTGGCTTCCAAGGGTTTTCTTCCCGTCCCCCCAAATTGCAATTCCCAATAAGAAAGTATGTTTTATATTGTGACCCGGTACACACAGTATAAATTATTTAACTGAAACGATATTTCAGAAAACAATATTTAACCTTGTTACACGCAAAACTCTCTTCTTTTCTATTCTATTTTTAAAATATGCTGATCTTGAACTTATTTTATGGCTCACTAATGGGTTAAGAACTACAGTTTGAAAAACACTGTGCTTGAGGATTTTAGCTGATCTTGAGAAAAGGTAAAAGCAATGGCCCTGGAACCCAAACAGATTTCTCTGACTTGTTGGCTGGGGCATGAAAACACCCATTTCCAAACAGCTACTTCTCCCTTCAGTGTATGCGGTGCACACTTTCAGTTCCTACAGGCAAACTAACCCAGCACCTTGTCCCAACCTTTTTAATACTGGGGCTTTGGCTTGGCCTGAAGTACCAACTAAAACTGGTAACTAATGACTGAATAAGGTTCATAAAATTCAGCACTGAGTAGTGCCTTTATTTTTTACCAGAAGGAATAGGATACTACTTTGCAGGCTATTTCTAAGAGATAAGCTAGGTGTGTATATATTCACTGGGATAGTATTATATTACTGCTACTACCATTGGAAAAAATGAGAGAGATAATTTTATAGAAATGATAAATAAGTTTAAGAAGATTTTCTTATTTGGAAGCCACAGGATACTTTGGGGATGGATTAGGATTCTGGAGGAGAGAGGGACAGGGAAGGACTGCCTACAGCTAGTCATGATTATTTAGGAACCAGAAAATAACTCAGCTGTACTAAACTGAGCATGGGAAAAATTCCAAGGTCTTGCTAACACCAGGAAAGAAGCAGCTAACATACATACTGTAATAGGGAAGCCACTGCAGAAGTGCACATGCTCTTTGGTTCAGAGAGTATTTTGTAAATGTGAAGAAATCACAAGCTTCTTATTGTATCAGAAATCAAAGTTGCTATGTCTAGCGACTTCCCTGGTGGAGCAGTTAAGAATCTGCCTGCCAATGCAGGGGACATGGGTTCAATCCCTGGTCTGGGAAGATCCCACATGCCGCGGAGCAACTAAGCCCATGTGCCACAACTACTGAGCCTGCGCTCCAGAGCCCGTGAGCCACAACTACTGAACCTGTGTGCCACAACTACTGAAGCCCATGCGCCTAGAGCCTGTGCTCCGCAACAAGAGAAGCCACTGCAACGAGAAGCCCACACACTGCAACCAGGAGTAGCCCCCGCTCGCCGCAACTAGAAAAAGCCCGCGCACAGCAACGAAGACCCAACACAGCCGAAAATAAACAAACAAAATTGATTCTTAAAAAAAAAAAGTTGCCATGTCTAGGGATCATAGTTTTCTGGAGGAGAGTTGGCAGGGAACAGACACTCTGCCTTTAGCTTCATACAATAATCACAGATTGGGATACATGAAGGGTATAGGGCTATAGCTAACACATAATATCAATACAAAGAGATAATGGACAGGATACTCAGGACATCTTCCATAGCAATTACCAAAAAACGAAAACAAGTTTGCAATTCTCAAGCAGAGAGCCACTAAACGCAGTTAAATATAATTCAGGGTAGATTATTTTTAAATACCATAAGATTATGGACTCTGTAATATTCAAGAAAAAGACTACAGAATCAAACACATAATTGTAAACTGTAAAATGTTATGCTAAAAAGACTGACGCATCTAGTGATCTACTTATGTTCTTTGTTTAGATGAAGAAAATCTTCTAAGACAATTGATAAACTACTACTCTTGAAATCGTGGGTCTTTCCATTCTAGAAACAGGAATTGATGGGAGGTGTTAGTGGGTAGATGACTGATGGGTAGAGAAAGAATAAGGAAAGATATTTCTAGGTTCTCATTGGTAAGGGAACAGGAAGGATAGGCACACTGGCTTTGCATGTATAGTAGTTACAAGACCCACTTTGCCTGGCCTCCAGAGGATACCAGAAGAATTTCTATCCTTACTCTTTTAGACTTTTCCCTTTTACTATGGGATACCCAAAGAGTTATGGGTCTGTATTTTTCTGAGAATAAAATCATGAAACTGGAGTAGGTATGAGGTACTTGGCTAATGGCACTGACTACAACTCCAGTAAAACAACATTTCAGATGAGGACAATCTGATAAAAGCTTTCTGACTACCTCTACTCTTAGGTTTAATTCTAACGTATGCAAAATTGGAAGAGCTCAGCAACAGAGAAAAAGTGCATGTTGAACAAAGGTCATCGTGGGAGCATGCACTATGATGAGATTTGAAATTTGTCATCTCATTATTAAATTTATGTTCAGCAAAGAAAAAAAATTCTGAAGGAAACTATTATTAATAAACAATGAGATTTGTAATCAGAGGAAAATCAATAGTATTTAGTAGCAAGATTTCGTTAGGAAGAAATACAATTACAGTCTGGCATGCTGTTTATTTTAGCTTTTACAACAAAGCAAGGAATCTGAGGAGAATTTCACAACCATTGACTCATATAGTCTCCAATTCTAAAAACAGTTTATAGTAATTTGGCGGTACGTTCAACATGCATCAAATACTTTGTATTATTCAATAACTAAATAAGACACTGCATCATTCTCTTCATGGTTCACAATCATATATTCATCCCCTTTCACTTGAAAAAGTCCATTAATATCAAGGTACAAGGATCTTGGACAAAAATCAAGGAAAAAACCCCTCATGACATCTTTACTAACGTGCAGCCCATGATTTTTGTTCTGACGAGTATACACTTAAAAGAGTGATTCTCACTTGAATAACTGTAGAGAAAGCAAACCAGAAATGCTCAATCTATTGCCAAAAGGACAGGTTACTGGGTTAGACTTTAGGGTACATACATTTACCCGACATGCGTATAGAGAGGGGCTGTCTGTTCTGAAGCATAACTCGTATTAAGATGGTGGGACTTTTGTTTATTTCATACTACCAGTGAATAGGAAGTTGGTATTGTTAAGGCCTCAGGAATTTTCCTTTAAGGTCAGCAATCTATTAAACATGACCTTGGTAAACCAAGTAGATCTCAAGGAGTTGGCTTGAGGAAGTATTTCTAAGGCTTGAAAGTTCTGAGAGGGGCCTTCCCTTTTTGGGTAGCACACTCATTTCTTCAAGCCTTTCTTAGGATGAGGCTTGAAGGGGTATTAGTCAATCTGTATTATATAAAATAAAAAAGATTGTTTTTCACAGTCATGCTATGTACTTCAAATAGTAATTCAAACCTACCCTCTATTTAAAAAAATAAGGAAAATCATACCAAAATATTTATCTGTAAAAAGAACTTCATGTTTCTAAAGAAACTACCACCAAGGTTATCTTGATACCACTAAGGCAATGTTTGATTTGATCATTCACCCATCACTCATTCAGGGACCTTGAAGCAAGCATGATAGAACTGTAAAATGTGAACTAGGAACATTACATTTAGCTCCATTAAATTTAGGCTAAATATGGGCAATTTCTCCACCATTACAGAGAATCACATGGAGCAAATATTTAAGATTCATAAAAGAAATATTTCCTTTATAAAGTAATTAGAATTGTAACCAGATGCATGATTCAAGTTAGAAAACCAAATGGATCCCCAAAGAGTTGAAATAGTTTAATCACATAACTGTTTTACTTGATTCTGATTTTTTTTTTAAAGTACTTGAAATTACTTCTATATTATACTTCCCAAACAGGTTTTAGAAGGTACAAGGTAGAAATTGTAATGATTTATTGCTGTGTATCTTCAGGCAGCAGTCTCTGTCAGAGGCTCGGGGAAGGTTCTCTTGCTTCTTCTAGCTTTCTGAGGATCCACTGTTGTGGGGAAATGAAGCAACATTTACTTAACTTCAATGAACTTGCAATGACAAAATATAATGAATGAAAATCTAGAAGTTGTCTTTCCAGTTTAGTTAGGAGTACACTGCTATAGCCAATAATTAAATTCTCTATGCAGGAGAGATCATTCACTGACTTAAATGGCCCAGATGACTCAGGGACAATGGTACTGGGTTTGATTTAACAGTAGTAATAATGTTTTTCTAAGGTCTTTGGACTTAGATGTTCATCTTCAGAATAAGCAAAGTAAAATGAAGCATCCTGAGAGAGAAGGGTAATTTGACAGCTGGATTGAATAACTCTGGCATAGTGTGAAAATCATCTATGTAGAATTCTTTTCAACCTATGCCAATTCTGTATCACAAACGTTCACGATTCCATATATTGGATTCTACTGATTGAGTAGGAATAATTACATATAATTCTACAGTGGGTAGTAGCATAGCAACATTCTTGAGCATATTAGGTGCTTTTATGATACATTTTTCTAATTTGAAAGGATCTGAAATCACAAAATTAAAATGCAAATGAAGTGTAAACCTTTCTGTCAATAATGTCTATTATCATTAGGCCTGCATGACAAATAAAAGCCATGGAGGTGATACTGGTGTTATCCCATTATGAAAAGCTTAAGCAAAGATATTTGTGCTTTTTTACTTAAGAAGAACCTAGTGAAAACAGCTCTAAGATAAGTAGAGAAAGAGAAATGGACTCAGTAGCCTTTTCTGGATGCTTCTGGCAGAGCAGGAGGATTAAAAAGAAACCTTCTGGGATAAAATAACACAGTGACAGAGATTAAATGGAAAACTTATTACAGAGAAACTGAAGGTAATGTCCTTCAGCAGCACAAAGAAGATGGCCTGAAAGTCATGCTATCATCATGCTCTACTGTCTCCCTGTTCCAGGCAACATGCATATTGAGGGTGTAGTAACTTTATCCCTCTTTCTTTGTAACTTGGCCTTTCAGTTTTCTACTGTTAATATGTCAGTGTTACCTTATATCCCAATGTCTAGATAGAAAATTGCACAGCAAATGCTAAATGGTCCAAGGTACATGCGTATGGGTGGGAGAGGTTTCTGGTTTGAGCTCCAGATGTGAGAAGTGAAGTGGTAAATAATCATAACCAGCCAGGACCAACATAGAGAGGTCGGGAGGCCCAGGGATTCAGTAAAGAACCCGTGTGTTCTTATTGTAAGTTTCACGACACAGTGAGTATACTTCAGTGTCAGGAATAGTGTCTTAGTTGTGACCAACGAGGTAGATAATCAATTCATAGTCTTCCTTTTCTTGACAGTGCACATCCTTATAATTGCCATAATCCCTAAAGTATGTATAGTGCTTTTCAGTTCACATAATTCACATTTTGAGGAAGCTGAGGTTAACTGACTTCCCCAAGGTCCTACAGTCAAGAAGGAACAGAACCAGTACTTAAACCCAGATTTTCTGACCACAGGTGTGGCTCTTCTTCCCTTGTGCCAGGCTACAGTAATTAAAGAAAAAAAAAATCACTATAGCTATACAGTAGAGAAATAAACAATGTGGGGCTATACTTTTCCTGCTGGAGCTGGTAGATTAGCATTAGAGTGCATTAATTTCTTTCATTTGTTGGCTATTTTTGGCAAAGTATTACGGTTAGGATTTTAAATAAGAGAACAATTTGATTTCAAAGACAAGTAGGTGTGTTGAATTCAATCTAATGAAAAAATAATTTGGGGAAAATATTATCTAGTTACATATATTAAAACTGTCAAAATGCAAACATAAAATTAAAAAACAAGCACAACTTATCTGCCTTAAAGAATAATGCAACTTACATGGCTTTGAAATGAGAAGCTGCTATCTGTTTAAGCAAAAGATTGACTATATTTACCCTTGCATCCTCTGGAGTCTTGAAGTTAATTATTTTTCCAAACTCTTTGGCATGGAATACAGACTTCACCCGCTCCTATAAATAGAATAAGTAGCTTCATTAACATGGGAATCTAGTTGTACAAATACCATAAAGAAATGCCACCAAAAAAAAGCCAAGAATGAGAAATCAAGAAGAATCAAACACAAATGGAAAAAAAAAGACTAAATTCTAAGCCATCCATTATCACTAAACCTAACATAAAAAGTTTTAGGTGAGATTTCAGTTGCTAAAGCCATCAAGGGTTGTTGACGCAGAGGATGGGAAGGAGATCAATCTAGAAGCAGTACCACTGTTTTCCCTCTCCAAATAATGTCTCAGATAGTTCTTGATATCTGGCCATGGCCTCATGATAAATTCAGCTCAAAAATAATGTACACATGTATGTGTGCATACATATACACATGTGTTGTATAGGTATGTATGTGTGTGTATGTATGTGTTTATATATGTAACTTCTGACATTTTAAACCAATAAGAATGCAGTAAGAATGTAGCTTCAGAATCAAAGAAATCAGGGTGGGTCTTAGATCCTATAGATTCTCCTCCACTTTTTAAACTCCTTTGGTATTCTGTTGTGTTTGTGGGAGGAGAACTACCTAATGGTGGATGTTAAGCATTAGAGGGACAAATAGAAAGAATAGGATTATCGAGGAGGAGTGTGGTGATTACTTCTATTAACCATGGGTAAGGACATAGAAGAAGCAATATTTTACTAATCTAACAATTTCTATAAATAATTCAACTAACCATGCATATACAGACTCCAGAAGAAATCAGATTCTTTTATTAAAAAAAAAAGGATGATTGCTGATATAAGATCTCAAAGGAAAGGTGAAAGGGGAAGAAATCAAGGAGGTAAGAAGAAGTTTATCCTTGGAGATAAAAAAGCCAGGAAATGCAATATGGGCTACAGCAGAGCCTAATAGCTACTACTATCCATCATTTCATATATGGCCACAGGGTTCTTCATTTTCTGAGTGAAATCAGAGAAATTCTCAGTGGGTAAGTTGGTCTAAGATCCTCAAAAACTAACATCCAGTCTACTTAAGAGCTGCCCCATGTCTTTGGAATGAATGGTAAGATTGGATAAATGGTCTTCACTAGTTAAGCACAAGGCCTAGGGACAGTTCTGTTCTATAGGCTAGTCTAGAAGAAATCTGTTGTTTCTGCCTGTCTGCATCCAATGCTCCTTCCAGTAACAATTTCTTGAATCTTCTTTGGGTAACTATTTTTCACCCTCTTTCACTTCCCAAACTTCATATAGAGCCGACCCTTCCTTCTTGGTAGCACCACAATGATCCTGTGGCCCTCACTTGGCCAACTGGCCCATTCCAGCTCCTGACTAAAGTGACTGGTTCAGGAACAAGAAAGTGACCAAAGGTGGCCCAGTGAGACCCAGTGAGAAGCTTTCATTCTGCTGAGCTAGTAGGATATGAGCCTGGAACTTCTGCTGGCCATAGTGTCACCAAAGGATAGCCTGCTTGAGAATGAAGCCAACACTGAAGAAAGTAGAACCTAGATATGAGGGCAGCAAAGATGGACAGAATGAAGGAGGAGAGGAAGGGTGTGAGAATAAATATTAATGACATCATTTGAGCATAATTAAGCTACAAGATATAGACTTGGATTTTTCACTTATATGAGCCAATTAAATCCCTCAAAATCAAACCAAACAAAAATAACAGTGAACAAAACTAACTTGGGCTGAGTCACATATTTCTGATTAATATAGCCAGTGCCAAAGTGGCCCTTTTCACATAGGTGTCTGGTCAAATACTGTGAGGCCAAATACATTATCTTATATTTCTCTGGATCACCTACAGTACCTAGTGCAATCATTACAACTTACAATGGATATAGAGACTCTGATGATTTACCAAATGACTAGCAATTTGCTGTATTTTATATCAACATCCAAATACCAAGTACTGTTCTAGCTGCTAGAAATCAGAGTGAGAAATGGTCTCCGCATTCAAGAAGATTATAACTGAATTAGGAAGATAATATCTATAAAAAGAGAAAGAACTATCAATAATGGGCTGTTAGAGCGAGAACGTTTCAAGTGTCCATCAGCGAGATTTTCAGGGAAAAAAATTCTGTAGGCAACTGCTAGGGATTCTGAGGTGTACAAATATCTCACTTTAGTGCCTTGGATAGCAGTGGGAAAGCTGCGGTTCTGTTACTGAGTATAAAATGAGGGCCCAGTAACGTTGTGGCCCATGTAAGAGCATGAAGTAGCACATTTTTTCTTGGCCTAGCTTTCTTTTCTTTAAGCTTGAGGAAGACAGCAGGTGTAAAGAAAAACCATACAAAGACCAAGCAACATGTAAAAAAGAGGGAGAAACATTACAAAAGTAAAGACTATTTTAATGTGTTGTTTTCAGTTCCAAGTTTTCAAAAAAATCTATTCAACATACCTTTGCTTCAATGCGCAGCCTTCTCTCATGAACAATGAATGGCTCTTTGGTAAACTCATCAAAACTATACTGCCACTCACACGTAAGCTGTCCAAACGTTCCTTTTGTTACAAACAACACACCACTCAGAAAAAGAAAGAAAGAAGCCACTTTAAAAACTGAAGCACTTATATCCAATAATATAATAATAATAGCAGGATACACATTCTTTGCAAGGGCACATAGAACATTCACCAGGAGAGACTATATTCTGGGTCATAAAAAAACGTTAATGAATTTAAGAGAACTGAAATCATGCAAAGTATATTCTCAGATCATAATGAAATTAAACTAGAAAACAAGTAACAGAAAGATAACAAGAATACTTCCAAATGCTTACTTAAAAGCATACTTCTAAAAAAAAAATCCATGGGTCAAAGAATCTCAAAGGAAATTAGAAAATAGCTTGAACTGAATGAGAATGAAAACATAACAAAATTTATGTAGCAACGTTTAGTGGGAAATGTATAGCACAACATACTTATATTAGAAAACATAAAGTACTTTTAAAGTAAAATGTATAAGGAATGTTTTTAAGAAATAGGAAAAATTTAGAAAACCAGCTACCAAGCAATATTTTGGAAAACGTTCATGTAATTAATGCTTTAGAACAAAATGCTTTTAATACTAAGGCTCCATGTAATATATTTACCAACCTGTATCAGAAAGAGGCTTTTAAAATTAATTCTTGTTTTCCCCCCATTTTGAGGAAGGAAATCAAGAGATGAAAATTCATTCTGTCTATAATAATTCTATTTTAATTCTTCCTTCAAAGGTCTTTCTTCCCCAAGTCTTCTTTCTGGTTGAAACATCAATTGTAGGTACAACCAGAGGTTTCTTTACGTGACATATACTTTAAGTTAAGGGACTAAATTAAAGAAACAGCTGGCACCTGGCTAGAATGGAAAAGGGGAAAGCTAATTAAGATTTATCTCTTTCATCTCAATCTTCTGCCTCTGATCCCCTCTTTCACCAATCTTGGATTATACGGGCTGCTGGAACAAACCTACTAGTCTTCCAGTACATCTTCAACCATGTGAAAAATCAAAGATAGGCTAATCTTATTTCAGGCGCCTAGTACTCCCTCTCCTGATTAAAAGATTCTTTATCTTCAAGTGCAAAATTTGGAAAGAAAGGACCTCCTAAGTATAAATATCATCTATCAATCAACTACAGCTAACACCTACTATGTCAAGGTTTATGTGACCTCATTTAAAGAGGTCTACTATGTTGAGAAGAAAGTAATTTCTAAAATGTTGCAATGGACTTCCCTGGTGGCGCAGTGGTTAAGAATCCGCCTGCCGATCTATACCTTCACATCTATACCTTCTAATACTGTGTGAGTTTTCTATATTTTATGTTACTTTTTAAACAAGAAAATTAAGATAGTGCTATAAACTTGGGGCTCAGAAATTATTAGGATTAAAAACATCAAAAATGATTGCTAAGTTCAATAGTCAACTTGAACCAACAAGATGCTTATATAAGTTTACCTTTTTGGCAGTGAACAAAACCACACAGCTTAATTAGCCACTCCTTTCTATGTAGCCATAATCTCTCCTCCTCAGCCACAGTTTCACTCTCCATCATCCAGAAATCCACCCTACTACTGCACTTGCTTATTCTTTTCCACGGTTTCATAATAATACCTCCTGCAAACACTTGCCCCTCCGAGGCTATGCCACTGTGTATTTTTACACGTATCCCTCTACTGTCTACAGGTTTATTTGAAGATTTGGCAGTAGTTGGGAGTATCCCCCAAAAAACTAATGTCTCCAGTGGTATATCTACTTATGTGAGTGAATCTCTATATATTCTAATGATTAGATACCACCAGAAGACTACTGACTTCTGGGGTAACCTGAAATTGCATACTTTTTCGGAGAGGGGGAAGGAATGGTATTGCCTACCCTTGAGAGGATAGTTTTACAGGAATTTCTCTATCCATTTAGTTGGTTGAAACAAATACTAAAATATTTAATTTAAAATTATGTTTGTGCATGGTTATGCATTTATCTGTATGCGTACAAAGTTTTAGGCACGAGGCTTGTAGAGCAAAAGAACCATAATTAGTATGAATCAGTGTTAAATATGTGGAACAAGATGTGAATAAAAACTGCTTCACTTGGGACTTCCCCGGTGGCGCAGTGGTTAAGAATCCGCCTGCCAACGCAGGGCACACGGGTTCCAGCCCTGGTCCGGGAAGATCCCACATGCCGCGGAGCAGCTAAGCCTGTGCGCCACAACTACTGAGCCTGCGCTCTAGAGCCTGCACGCCACAACTACTGGGTCCGCGTGCCACAACTACTGAAGCCCGCGCGCCTAGAGCCCATGCTCCGCAACAAGAGAAGCCACCGCAGTGAGAAGTGCGCGCACCGCGACGAAAAGTAGCCCCCGCTCACCGCAACTAGAGAAAGCCCGCGTGCAGCAACGAAGACCCAACACAGCCAAAAATAAATAAATAAATAAATTTATATTTAAAAAAACCAACCAAACAAAAAAAACTGCTTCACTTCATGAGTGGCTATCAGTTAACCCCTTATCAAATTATATTAGAAAAAGAAAGTTACCTTTTGGTTATCATTAACATGTCTGTTTTATTGATCATGACATGGGTAAAATATTTGTATTTTGCAAATCTTCCATTTTCCATGACCTAAAAAGAAAAGGTGAGAGTGAGAAAATTGATAATATCCTATTCTAATACAAGTAATGCCTTACTGATCCTCTAAAAACCTTTCCCAAGGGGGCAAATCATTAGCACACTTACACAGTAAACATATTGTCAGAAAGTTGAATATTCACAAAATCACTTCTGCTTCCTTTCTAAAAGCATCTATTTGTACTGCTTTATTCAAGATTACTCAATTGCAGCTATACCAGTGTTTAATGCTAGATTTTTAGAAGATACTGTTATTTTACAAAGTTTAAGTGGGACCTACTGAAGTTACTATTAAACGATCACATTCATTTTGTCTTGGAAAACAGAGTAGTATTTGATCATACCTGTACAAAAACACATGTAAATACTAACACATATTTAAACATATGCATCACATAAATTACTATTAGCTCCCACATTGCCTCTTCCCTGTAATTTTCATTATCTGCCTTACAAACATGCTTTTCTTTGCCAATTTCACAATTCATTCAAAATTAAGGAGCAGACCATTTCTGGACAAACAGGAAACCCCAGGACCAGCATATGCAAGAGCCTTTATTTATCTTTAAGACTGCTGAAACACTATCCATGACATGATCAATAATTCTTTGTCTCAAAAAATATAAAGTCAACTACATAAGCAAAATAGGCTTTTTAAAATCTGTTCTCAATATCATTTGCTCTGAGGATGGAGTTACTCTGGCTATTTAAAATATATAGCAGCCTAGACTATTATTTTTTAAAGGCAAGCAATGTAACTGTGACTAAGATACATCAAAAATTTAGCCAAAATGTTAGAGCTCTTGAAGAAATTCCAAAAGAGAATATAAAGATTCTGGAAAATTGTGTTCCATGAGGCTATATCAAAAAACTAAAATTACGTAATTTAGAAGAAAACTAACAAGTGACTTCAAAATACGGTTGCTTTAGAAGGCTGATACAATAGACTTTTTATGGGAGACAGAAGTTAAAAAAAACACAGCAGGATAAAACATACAAATTAACTGCATGGAAGAATTTTCTAATTTCAAAGATCATAATATTGAGGAAAGAGTATCTTTACTATTAACTGTAGTGGGTGGGGCAATTAAACCCCAATTCCTTGAATTACAAATGAAAAAGGGACATAACCAGAGATTCCGAAGAAATTAATAAAAATTATTAACATATAAATTATGCAAATAAATTTGCAATACTAGGTAAAATGGGTCATGTTTTAAGAAATGATAAATTATTAAGAGAAAGAAGCATCAAATATTGGAGAGGAAGAGTAGAAATTACTTTCAGATGACAGTATCTGGAAAACTCAAGTACACAAAATCCAGTAACTTTTATTATATAAACACAATAATCAGTTTGAAAAATGGAAGGAAAACAATCCTGCTTACAAGGGTAATAAAGATAAATATTTACACATAAGTTTAAAATAACATGCAGAATTTGTATGATAAAAGCTGTAACAGTCTACTGAGGGGAATAATGGAAAATTTGAAAATAGAAACCCATGTCTTATTCTTGAATATAAAAATTCATTATAATAAAGATGTTATTCCCCCACCCCATTCTTATACATACACACTCAATGTAATCCCAAAATGATGTTTGTTAATTTGTTTTGGGGAGGGGGAAAAGTGATCTGACAATATTATAATGAAATTTATCTAGAAAAAAAGTGATATTATCCAGTAAATTATGAAAAGAGAATGAGAACTACCCTAACAGATATTAATACAATTTATAAAGTTGCAGGCATGAAACAGTTTGATGCTAGTGGAAATTATATACAGACATATCAATAGAAAGAATACAGATTCCAGAAACTGACCAAAATGCAATAGGATTTTATAAAATCCTATATATCCAAACATAGGAATTTATAAAATCAATATAGCATTTCAAATTATTGGTCAAAAACATGCATTTTCAAGTAAATGGTGCTTCAAGCAACTTGCTGGCTAAAGCTAGATCCCTACTTCTCTCTTTCTTTTTTATTTTTTTCCTACTTCTCTCTTTACACCAAATTAATTCCACATGGATCACTGATTTAACTATACAAAATGAAACTACAGAAGTACTAGAATAAAATTACTTTTTAATAAAGTGAAGGCTTAAATATAAAACACAAAGTCCATAAAACTTAAAGAAAAAAAAGTTAAGTGTGGAAATTAAACACTAATGAATAGCAAAACGGTAAGCAAATAAACAGAAATAAAACAAAAATCAAAGGATAAATTGGGAAAATATGTCAATACAGTGATACATAACTAATTTCATAACACAGAATTCTAGTAATATGAATAAACCAATAGAAGAAAAATGAGTAAACCTATAGGAAAATGTGTAAAGGATATGAACAGGTAGTCGAGCAAAACACAAAATCTGACAATAAACATATGAGAAAATGTTCAATCTAACTCAAAATCTAGAAAATTCAAGTTAAATAAATTATCCTTTGACCCAGCAATTCCACTGCTATGATTTATCTTATGCAAAGGTGTGCAAAGACATACTTATAGGAATCTTCATAGTTATATTGTGTTAAATGCAAAAAACCTAAATGTTCAGAAACAGGAGACTTTTATTATAGTATGGGCATACAATGGGACATTATGCATGAAAAAGAAACAATCCTGCTTACAAGGGTAATAAAAGGTAAATCTGGGACTTCCCTGGCGGCTCAGTGGTTAAGAATCCACTTGCTAATGCAGGGGACATGGGTTCTATCCCTGGTCTGGGAAGATCCCACATGCTGCAGAGCAACTAAGCCCGTGTGCCACAACTACTGAGCCTGCGCTCTAGGGCCCCCGAGCCACAGCTACTGAAGCCCGTGTGCCTAGAGCCTGTGCTCCGCAACAAGAGAAGCCACAGCAATGAGAAGCCCGCGCACCGCAACGAAGAGGAGACCCCGCTCGCCGCAACTAGAGAAACCCCGCATGCAGCAACGAAGGCCCAACACAGCCAAAAATAAATAAATAAATTTATTTTTAAAAAAGGTAGATCTGTGTGTACTGATACAGAAAGATGGGCAAGATATAACTGAAAATAAATTACTAAGGATGAATGGGGGAGTAGAAACACATACACATACACTTATTTATATAAACATAAAAAATTTCTGGAAGGGCTGGTGGTAACACACCAAATCTGTTCACAGCATTTATCTCTGGGCTTGGGAAGGATAACAGTGGAGGTGGGCTTAGAAGTGAAGCTTTTATTTTTAACTTTACATCCTTTTGTTTCAGTTTTTTGGCACTGGAAAAGAAATTAGCTTAAAAGTATTTATTTTCTTTTGTTCTATATGGCCAAGTTTTAAAATATAGAATACAAATGTTGATTTCCTCAAGAACATCACTACTACTAGAAGACAAGAGTCTATAAACCCCATTAATAGATTACAGTCTTCAAATAACTTGAAAGCTAATGATTCAATTCTAAGTAACTAACTTCTATTTCAATATTAAGTTTGGGTATTGCAGTTGAGTCTGCCTTTCATCACTTTCCACTTTTCAGACCCAATCTAATCCGTACATTTAAGAAATTAAACCACTTTTAATAGTCACAATAGCATCTGATATAAATAAAAGCTAAAAAAAAGTAATTCATGCAGTGCTTTTTGGAGTTCATCAAAAACCTTAAATGCAACACTTGAAACATGAATGGTCAATCTTAAATAAACATCAAAGATAACTCAACATACAGCAAAATTTTGCTGGTCAGTCTCCATTAAAACATGCGACTATGGAATAAGAACAGCATTAATGAGAAGAAGCTACAACTTCGAACTAAATCCCGGAGAAGGATGGGAGAGAATGTGATAGCTTATCAGCCATCATCTTTCATTATGCTGTAAAGAATCTACAAATGTCATGCCTCTGGTCACAATTTCCTGCCAAATTATTTGACTCTGTAAATTCACTACATATGAAGCTTCATACTTTTCAAAACATCATTTATATTATTTTGAAAACCTGGAATTTTAGACCTCAAGGAATATTATTGTTCATCCAAACTAATCTCTTCCTTTTACACATGAAGAAATCAAAGATCATTTAAGTGTCTTTCCCACCTAATCTTCACAACAACCTTGTATTATTAGGTTAAGATTACATTTAAGTGACTTGCTTGGGGTCATATTGTCAGTTGCAAAACTGGGCTCAAAAAAGTGGTTTCTTCACTTCTAATTCCAGTGCTTTTCACTACACCATGATAGTATCAGTCACACGTTTCCATGGTACCTCAAAAATGTCTTCAATATCCCTGGATGCTGGATGTTGCTGAGGAAGGCTGCTAAAGCTGCTCAGGCTGGCTTAATTTTTTTAGGTTAACACCGTTCAAATAGTGTAATATTAATACCTTATCTTCCTCCACCCCAATCAGATACTAGGTATGAATGTTTCTACTAAAATAATTTGGGATACCCTTTAAAATAAATGAAGAATTAGCAAAACCAGGGCTAGGAATCACATGTAGTCTTTGCATCAAGACCAAAGTTAGGCAGAAAAATCAACGAATTTGCCTGAAGTATCAACTACAATAGCCAGTACTATAGACACATGTTAGCCTCACTTACATGCTATAGTGTTAAAGGAAAAGCATTTTTTGCCGTATTCATTAAAAGAATATATGAATTATCCATCATCATTTAAGAACTTTCTTAAAGAAATAAACAGAGAAACACAAAGGAAACTACATTCATTATATATAATGGTCAGAACCTACAGGTAACAAAATGTATGGTTATTGATAAGGGTCCCTTTTGCATTAGAAAAGCTGAGTATGTAAGCCTTAGTTTACTAGATATAAATAAATCCAAACCAAATTGATTATATGTTAGAAACACACAAAAAGTAGGAACTGGAAAGACAGTTGTGTCAGGGTTATCCTCTAATAATATCCGTATTTCCTGCCAGATAAGTCCCAGTACTTTAGAAAAAGAAAATACCTAACAACTATAGTAATACAGAAAACACTGCTAACACTTTCCAACCATCTAAATGCTAGCTATGAAGTAGCACAGCTCTATAACAAACACATTTCTGAAAAAACAAAGCAAAATATGAAAAGATAGATAGGAACAAATCACTAACATGGAAGACTTTAAATCCCAAACAATATAAGGTGCTAATATTCATTGCAAATATATTTAAGAAAATTGGGTAAAGATAAGAATACAGTTAAGCAAAAAACAAAAACAAAATTTGATCAATATCTGTTTCTTTTGGAAGATGAGTTTCATAGAGGTGTATATATATATATTTTAAGATAGCAGCATGAATGATAAAAGGAAAATGAAATTCATCTAGATGAAAAAGATAAAGAACAAAATGCTACTGAGCAAGAAAATCTACTGGATAATGAATAAATGGTTTTATAGATTGGCTAATTTGAATAGTTTGGAGACAATGGGGAAAGATGAAAAGTTTATCAACAGATTATACTAAAAAATTAAGTGTACTTTTAAAAATGACAAAATTCAGGGAGGTAAACAAATTAAAATGGTAAATGCTACCATTTCTCAATTGTTTAAGAAGTAAATAAATAAATGACTTGTAATCTTCTCTTTAGAGAAAAATGTAGTCAGTAAGTATAACTTCCTTAGAGTAATATGATTAAGGCTTAGGGATAAAAAAGGTTTTATCAATTCACTTTAAATATAACAGATCTGAGAGCTATAGCCAGGAAAAACAAGGTATTCAACTAAGCTTCATGGGCAAATATAGTAGAAATTCATTACCTGAAAGCTCAATGATTTCATATATATAGCAGAATAAACATAAACACAAGTGAAGAATTGGTATTTAGCTTATTATGTGAGGCAAATTGGTTTTTTAAAAAAATTGAATCTCATTGACTGTGTCATCCAATCTGAAGAGGAATAAGGCTTTGTTTAATCCCCCCCATACCTTTGTCTCCTCCCATGCAAATAAGCTATTTTGACAGTCAGCCAAAGTATAAACTATGCTGACAGCTTACACAGGACAGCTGAGCATAACACTGTGACATAAAATCAAATAAAAGAAACTATTATCTGAACAGATGTGAACTGTCACCAACTGGTTCAACTAAAACAATCTGGAGAAAGGACAGAATTATGCTCATGACATAATTATGGGCACTGACAACAGCAGACCATTAATTAACGTACCTAACACATTCTACAAGAAGAGCCAGAGAAGCTGGTCAGAAATACTGTAAGTGGATAGTTACAAAAGTCTCTCTAATGCATTTCCAGCAGAACCTCTATTGAACATTTACTGACCCATGATACTATATAAACTTGAAAAGAATAACATTTCTTTCAAAATACTGAAATAATTCAGAGAAGTCCAAATCACTGAGGTTTTATTGTTTCTATCGTTACCAATTAGTGTGTGGAAACCGTCACAACATTCTAACTATTCTATTAACCTTAAAAGAAAAAAAAGAGGCAAAATTTAATGATGGTTTTTTATTTTGGCAAAGAGACAAATGAGGAATACAGAATAATGATGACCAGAACCAGCATACACTGGTTATTATTCATCCGGAATAATGAAAATATAGTAAGTTCCTATTAGACACTGTACTAATAATCACATATATTACCTTGCTTTTTAATCCTAGCAACACCATCAAGGTACTATTATTTTGGTATTATATACCAAAGTACTGTTAGTACTACAATTATCTTCATTTAATAGTCTAGAATATGAGATCAGACTAGAATAAAAGACTATAAAGCTAGTAAAAGGAAAAGGCTGGTACTGAACTCAGGTTTACATGGTTCCAGAATCCAGGCCGAGCCATACGGTATTACTGGACCCCAGGTATTTTTACTGTTAAAATGAGTTAGCATAGAAGAAATACATATATTCCACTAGATGAAGTGGGATCCCGTTTTAACAGCTCATTGGAATATGGATTCAGATAGTTCACAAGCTGTGTCACATCTCTTGTAATACTTCAATTTCATATAATACCCAGGGATAATTATCTCTTTGGAAGATAGTAAGACTAATAAACAACTAACTCAGACTCAAAGTGCACAAAATGTCTAAATGTACATTTCTCCATACTGCTTCCTATAAGATTCTTTAGCAGTAAATTTTCACTGATATACGGTTCATCAGAATCATCACCAGATAGGATATCAAGTTTCATTTGAATTTACAACTAAAGACTCTTAACTGGCAAAAAACTATACATGGTGTTTCCTTGTATAGATGACATTAGATTTTGTTTTTAGATGAATGAAAGCGGCCTCCAATCTAATTTTCTATGAAGATGAACTGTTTCATTTGGCAAGACAACAGCTTTTCTCATAGGACATTTGGCTAATAAAGAAGACTTTTCATAATTTATAATAAAGTCTTCTAACAATATTATTGTTAGAGCACATATTAAAAAAAATATGAATGAACTTTACTAAGCTCAAGTTATGTTGAGAACCTATGTGCTGTTGAAAGTAACCAAAGGACATTGTAAGGTAGGGCTCTCACGTATCAGTAGAGAAGTCATGGGTTGAATCCCAGGTTACAATTTAGCACCTTTAGCTAAATAAAGCCTAAAGACCTTTTAAACTAAAACTTACTGCAGAATTTTAGCTCTATTTGCACATCCTCGGTAAGCAGAAAGTAAGACTCAAGTTGAACCTATTTGAGCTTAACATTTTTATTTCTTTTAAAGTTAAATGTGCTACATTTTCTACTTTAATATTTATCCTTCCATAATATATTTATAAATTTATGGGACGAAATGATGACAAACTTTTGAAAAAGATCTAGTAATCAAATTAGTTTCATTTCAGTTACTGGATTAAAAAATAATTTAAAAATTCATTGTACACTTTTTTGACAAAGAGAAAACTGGAACCTCCCCTAAGTGGAACCATCACCTCCAGAAAAAGACACAATTTCTAAGTCTTATTCACACAGTTATTTTTATGTAATTCTGGAAGGTTCTAAGTGGGGTGAGTTAGTCCATTGGTCCAAAATAAAGTTAGTGGGACTTACTACTAAATGTTCAAAAGTATATGCTTTCAAAAATGATGTGCCAAAGACTCTCCAAGAGAGTTCTATTAAGCTAATAAATGAGGTATGAGAATGGTATCCAAGTTGGATTGGTAATCTTTTCATGGCATCTGCTTTATCTGAGATGCTAACTCTAATTTGCTTTGATAACAGAATTTGGCTCTCTTCAGTTTTCTCATCCCATTCAGAAGTATGCTTCTGGAGAGGAAGAGTTAAAAATGAAGAGTGAAATCCAATGGGCCTTTATCTCCTAGTTCTTGTCCACTTACTCAAAATTTCAGATGAAGCCAGGAAGAATGTTCAGCACTACTCTGGTGATCTGACTGCCTATGATAAGCCCATTTTTTCCCACATCAGTTGTAATTCTCCTCCGGAAGTAAAGGGAAAGACCACATCAGCTGAAGGTAGTTATCTTCCAATTGCTATTAAGGCAGTGTTTGAAGCTAATTATAAACATTTGTAATTTCTGAAAGAAAAGAAATATACAACAAACGAAAACAGCCTCCCTTCTACAACTTATACAATGGCATCTATGATATCTTTGTAAGAGATGTAAGAGATTCAAAGAAAACAGATAAAATTTTTAAATGTCTGAAACGGTTGAAAAATACTACCTCCATGGGACAACCCAGCTGTCAATATCCGTACACAATGAAAAACACAAAGATTATACATACATGTACATACACAAATGAATTTTAAGAGTAGAAGATTTATTTAAGGGGTAAATTTTTTTTTAAAAAGGCAGAGTCAAAAGGTAAAAATATGTTCAATCAAAAAGAAAAAGCTTCTACATCAACTATAAAAACATAGAAAGGTCCTGCTGGTGATAATGTATTCCAGAAGTAAAGACCAGGTTTCCCACATTGGGGACCGACTGGGTCACATTTTTACTCTTTAGAAGTTAATAGTAATTCTACTTATAAAAATTTACAATAAAATAAAAAATATATAACATAAATTTATATATTTGAATCATAATTACATGAATAAAAATTTTAAAATGAAATACACCGAAATAAATGGTGGGGAGACAGGTTAAGTTTTTTCCTTTCTATTCCTATTTTTCTTTACTGAGCATATATTACTTTAACAATGTAGAAAATAATCTACTTTAATTTTTGAAAAATTTCACATCTTTTGTAAAATACTAAAACTGTAGATTGAGAATCGATGTTAGTCCAGTGATTCGCAAGAGAGATTTACCTTTTTCCATGGAGTGCGAGTCTCTAAATTTTTTAATTCAAAGAAACTCCAAGTTTTATTGAATACATTCAAAAAATCTTTGTAGACATAATATAGTTAACAAGCTATTCATAGATAAGAATTTACAGTATAAAAACACAGCATTCCCAATTAAGAATTATATATACTATCCTGATTATCTGTTTATAAAAACACAATGACTATATTTTGAATGCTCAAATAATTAAGGATCTCTATGAAATAGCATAATGCAAGGGTGAGAGAGCAGTGGATGCAAGACAAAGACAAATTGTCTCTGATACCAGCAGTGACTATTTTAATGGTCACTGTTTTAATTTATTTACTTACTCCAAAAAGATAAGAATACTATATTTTGATGAAAACAGTAATTAAATTCTTTGACATCCACATATTTCTTAGTCCTAGCATACACAACCGGGATTTCTACTTAATTTGAATCAATGCTAGGCAGGTAGAAATTTCAAGAGCAAAATTTTTTAGCTTCATTTTTTGTAAGCTCAATACTAAAAATCTGAAATAGTCATTTTCTAAGAAATAGAGAATAATGATTTATAGAGATAAAATCTTGATAAACCTAAGAATTAGAAGAGACTCAAGTCATTGGCTGAATAAATTAAACCAAAAGCTGAACAATTAAGGCAATTATCTACTACAGTCTAATATAAGCTCATTATAAGCAAAATGCTTAACATAAATTAAGGTAAATGTTCCTTTGTTGATCCAAATGCAGAGCAGTCATAAGGGTTTAAACATCATACTATTAACAGTCATTAACTTTTTCGAGTTTTTTTTTTTTAAGTACATCTGATATACTAGAAAAATAGAACAAAAAGTTTCATCTAAGCTTGAAATAAAAACAAAAGCCTTCAATATGCAAAACATAAAGCAGATTTGCTCATACATCTTTCAGAAACATAGATAACATTTTCCCAATATTATCTAGAAGAAATACATATAATTATGCTTACTATAAAAATTCTTCTGTCCTGAATTAATTCGTAACATTTTATAATAAGGATATAGTACATGGATATGTACGCTAATAAGTAAATATAATGATTGTAAAACCAACTTTGTTCACTGTTTCACAAAATGTATACATAATAAAATGAAATAAAAGAATCAAAGAACATTTTTCTTCATTCTCAGACTATAAATTATTTCACTATCTAACCTTTATGACAAATCATGAATGTTTCTTACAGTAGTTCAACCTATATAATTTTGGAATAGAACAACAAATTCATATTGCTTCAAGTTATATAAGTTTATTATTATTAAAAGAAATGTGACAAAGATGCTTTTAAAATGCTAAATAAATATAAAATATTGACTGGCTATTACTATTCTTTTTCTTTCTTTCTTTTCTTTTTTTTTTTACTCAATTACATTATATTACAGCCCAGAAAATTTACAGAGAACATTAAAAAACAGCATTTTGCTAACAAATAAACAGATAATTTAAAATGAAACTAGTGAACATTAAAAAAAAAATTGTCTGACTTTAAATCTTAAAGACAAATTGTTATTACAAAGCTATAAAACACATAAAGCAAATGCTATAATATATGGTATGCCCTACTTTGGCTATAAAATACATTTTTCCATGCTTAAATAATGCATAAATTTTTGTTTTTGAAAATACATAGAAAAACATTTTAAAAGGAAAAAGTACTTTTAACTCCATATGGGCATTATGGTAGTAGTCATACAAAACATGTTAATGAAACATTCCAAATAAAATGACAAAGAACATATGAATTTGAACATTTCAGATCTGACTAATCATCGTCATCATCATTATCATCATCACTACTTCTACTGTGAGTCATAATCCACTCCCTGTAGACCTGAATTTTCTGTAAGCATGGTAAAGAAAAAAAGAAGCACAAATGTTAGTTAAGTATGGTAAATTGCTTGGAAAACATGTAAAATTATGAAATGTTCAAGAAATCAATAATTTTGAAGAAGACTTCAGCTCTAAGTGGGGCAGTAATTATGGATATAATATTGCATAACCTAATAAGACTTAACTAAACTCCACTGGTTGGTACACTTAATGTATAGAATGGCTTGATGATACCAGTAAATTATTTTGTGACTATGTTAGAATTATTCTATTTCTCCCGTAGGCAGCTTTAATGGACTACTAGGAAGCCCTATAATTATGTGCCACTTTCTAGATAGAAAGGTACACAATAAAAGAGTGTACCTCATATTTAATTATCATATATAGGCATATATAATTTAGTGAACACAGAGCACCCTTTTTAGAAAATTAGAAAACAAAAGGACAAACATTTGAAAGTATTAAATACTTTCTAAGGGCATTATTATTAAATCAGATTAAATCTAGGCAGATGAGATTTGGAATACTGTTTATATGTCATCTACTTCTTTGCCAGAGCACTGGAATTTGTATATTTTAAAGTGTTTGCTAATAGTAAAGTTTTGATTCAAAGAAAGCACAATTACCACTAAAGCAACAACCCACTTCTTACACCTGTAAGAGAATAATGCCAAACACAAACATCCTAAGGCATCTGGTGAATTCCTATAGGTATTCCGACTAATACTGTGTTTAATACTCCTGCTGAAAAATAAGTAATGGCTGACAAGGACTGTGAGATTTTAGTCATTTGAACAGCTCTTTTAGCAATTAATTCTACAACTGGCCTAATGAAAATAATAGGCATGTTTTAAAATACAGTCAATAGTCATGATCTTAAATCCCAAACTTTAGAAAACAATCAATGGAAAAAAGTGTTGAACAAATTTACTTGTTACTAAAATCAAATTATCAGCTGTGAAAAACTTCTGGTATGTCATGGCTTTCTTATCATCTGTTCTCTAATAATGAGGATGTATGTCTAAACTCTCCTCACTACTCATCCCTACTTCCTACTAAGTTTATAAAATAGTTTCTCAAGAAATATTTTTAGTTTTGTGAAAGGTGATTTGATAACTATTCAGTTTAGTAAAATGAATTAGTAATATGTTAACTGTGTTCTAATAAGGGAAGGCAGGTGCTGAGTAGATATGTATGTCTCAATTGTATAACTACACGCGACTTCTGCAACATTTCCAAAGAATGATATACTGTCATTCTAGAGTTTGTCAACCTGCCATTTAGAACACAATCTCTCAGTAGATTGCCAGTTCTATCCCAATATGCAATTATTCTGATGCTTTAAAAACATTTTAAACACAATGTAAAACCACTTAACTAAATATCACACATTAACACAATACTTGTAGTTTATGGAAGTACATTTAATGCAAAATTATATACTGTGAACGTAAAGATATCAAGTACTATGAATACTTTCAAGTCTGTATGAGTATTTCAAGTCTGTACTATGAGTATTTTCAAGTGAGTACAATTTATTATTACTATGAGTCTTTTCAAGACTCCTTGTTTTCAATCAAATGATTTAATTTAGTATTTCACATCTAAACCACACAAATGACTTTAAATTGGTATATCCTATTGTGTATGTTATCTGCAGCATAATCCAGATTTTAAAAAGTCCAACTTTCAAAGAAGTTATATAAACAGATAAAATAGTCTATCTTCAAACTGACTATTGCTCTAAAAGCTAATTTTCCTTACTAAAAGATGTTGGTTTTCATGTAAATTGCTTATCAATTCCACAGGGTTTTAAATAGACCACACAAGCATAAAGTGGGAAGAGGGTCATGGCCATTTGAGCATCTTCAAAAGAAAAGCAGGAGAACCCAAGAATTCACAATAGCAGTGGTCATGATTTTTTTTCCTTATGCATGCCTAAATGGACATGAGGATTATATCTGGAATAAAAGCTGTTAGTGGTTTGAAAGAAGCACCCTAAATAGAAATGGTCTAACTGGGTAAATAAGTACCATCAACTGTGAGGGTACATAAGGCACAATGGCTTGCAACAAATCTAGCAAATCCAGTACAGAACTAAGAGTATCCTATAAAAAGATCATATTTGCTAAAAATCCTGTACAAAAAGTTACCAATATAAAAGCTTTTCTTTGCATTCAAAATACTGAAACAGCTGTACATAGTTTATAAATTTTAAGACTAAAATCTACTGTTGGCTTTCACTTGCAAAGTCATGCATTAACTTCTCATATCAAACTTTTTGATGCCTGTAAAAAAGAAAAAAAAATCTTACAGTAAATAAATGTACATTTAAAACCTAAGTAAATGTAAGAAACTTTAAATGGAATTAAGCAAAACATGTAAAAGCCCAAATAATCTAATACATATTTAAAACATTATATACCTACTTTAAAAAAAAAGCTGACTTGTGTATATTAATCTTAATTCATAAGATATTTCTTCACCCACCTGTAACATTTGATTTCCAGTACCATCCCTCAACCTGTAAGGTCTGATAACTGCATCTTCATTAAAGAACCTAGGGGGTCGCAGACTCTCCACTTCATCAGAAGTCTCTGTAGCTCTAGAGGGAAAACATATAACTTGATTTAAAAAATTACTCAAAAACTCCTAAGTATACTTTAAAATGAAACTACTAAAAAAACAATCTTCTTTTGGATAAAATGAGACTATTACATCACTTCTCTTTTTAAAATTCTGTCTTTTGACACAAATAATAATAAGTTCTCTAGACAAATGCAGAACTGTAAAGAAGCGTGATTATAGATTCTCTTGGATTTCCTTTGTAGACAATAATCAGAGAATCAGCATATGAGTACTGCTTTTTCTTTTCTGGTTTAAAACTTTTAATTTCTTTTGTTTTTCCTATTTCCTACTATATTGCATTATTAGCTCCTCCAGCACAATGAGAAATACATGAGGGGATTGCAAGCATCCTTCTCTCACTCTCAACTTTAAAGGTAAAGCTTCTAAGAGTTCTTCATGAAGTACAGATATCAGCAACTATTTTTTTTTTAAAGGCACTGCTTGTTAAGCCAAGGAAATTCATTTCTACTCTTAGTTTGCTAACTTTCTTTTTATCATTGTTACTGAAAATCTTGAATGAACAATGAATTTTAAATACGGAATTTTCCCCTGGTCATTGCTGTGATCCTGTGGTTTATCTCCTTCAAACTATTAATGCTTTAAGTAACATTACATGGTTTTCTAATGTTCACATACCCTCACATTCCTTCTAAGGCTTGATATGTACTGTTTGAAACACATATACACATTGTTGAATTTGGTTAATATTTTATTTAACATTTTTTGGCTGTATGGACCTACATGAGAAAGACTCATTTATTGTTCATTCATTCATTCAACAAATATTCACATATTCAACAAATATTAAGAGCTTACCATGTAATGTATCCATATATACAGACACATACATATGGATCAATCTCCAATTAAAAGCAGAAATTGGCAGAATGGGTAAAAAAAATGTGATCCAACTATATACTGTCCAAAAGAGGCTCATTTTAGAGTCAAAGACACAGATAAGTTGAAAGTAAAAGGATGGAAAAATATATACCATGTAAATAATAACCAAAAGAGAGCTGGAATGGCTATACTAAAATCAGAAAAAAATTAGACTTAAAAAAAAATTGCTATTAGACACAAAGAAGGACACTTAATTTTTTAATTTTTTTTTTTAGTTTTATTGATGTTTGCTATTATTTCCTTCACTTCGTTTTCATTTATTTCTGATCTGATCTTTATGATTTCTTTCCTTCTGCTAAATTTGTTTTTTTTTTTGTTCTTCTTTCTCTAATTGCTTTAGGTGCAAGGTTAGGTTGTTTATTCGAGATGTTTCCTGTTTCTTAAGGTAGGATTGTATTGCTATAAACTTCCCTCTTAGAACTGCTTTTGCTGCATCCCATAGGTTTTGGGTCGTCGTGTCTCCATTGTCATTTGTTTCTAAGTATTTTTTGATTTCCTCTTTGATTTCTTCAGTGATCACTTCGTTATTAAGTAGTGTATTGTTTAGCCTCCATGTGTTGGTATTTTTTACAGATCTTTTCCTGTAATTGATATCTAGTCTCATAGCGTTGTGGTCAGAAAAGATACTTGATATGATTTCAATTTTCTTAAATTTGCCAAGGCTAGATTTGTGACCCAATATATGATCTATCCTGGAGAATGTTCCATGAGCACTTGAGAAAAATGTGTATTCTGTTGTTTTTGGATGGAATGTCCTATAAATATCAATTAAGTCCATCTTGTGTAATGTATCATTTAAAGCTTGTGTTTCCTTATTTATTTTCATTTTGGATGATCTGTCCATTGGTGAAAGTGGGGTGTTAAAGTCCCCTACTATGATTGTGTTACTGTCGATTTCCCCTTTTATGGCTGTTAGTATTTGCCTTATGTATTGAGGTGCTCCTATGTTGGGTGCATAAATATTTACAATTGTTATATCTTCTTCATGGATCGAACCCTTGATCATTATATAGTGTCCTTCTTTGTCTCTTGTAATAGTTTTTACTTTAAAGTCTATTTTGTCTGATATGAGAATTGCTACTCCAGCTTTCTTCTGATTTCCATTTGCATGGAATATCTTTTTCCATCCCCTCACTTTCAGTCTGTATGTGTCCCTAGGTCTGAAGTGGGTCTCTTGTAGACAGCATATATATGGGTCTCGTTTTTGTATCCATTCAGCCAGTCTGTGTCTTTTGGTGGGAGCATTTAATCCATTTACATTTAAGGTAATTATCAATATGTATGTTCCTATTACCATTT
>NC_041222.1:34865875-34869846 GCF_002837175.3 Physeter macrocephalus
CAACCAAACCAAAAAACAAATCCACCAATGGTAACAAGTGCTAAAAACTATCCTTAAAAAAAAAAAAGGGACAGACAGAACCCTAGGAAAAATGGTAAAAGGAAAGCTATCCAGAAAAACTCACACAAAGAAGCATACACATACTCACAAAAAGGGGAAAAGGAAAAAAATATATATATATATCTATATATAAAAAAAGGAAAAGAGCAACCAAATCAATAAACAAATCTACCAATGATAATAAAGTCTAAATACTAAACTAAACTAAGATAAACATAAAACCAGAAACAAATTAGATGCAGAAGCGGAAAAAAATAATATATCTTGCTCCCAAAGTCCACCTCCTCAATTTGGGATGATTCGTTGTCTATTCAGGTATTCCACAGATGCAGGGTACATCAAGTTGATTGTGGAGCTTTAATCCGCTGCTTCTGAGGCTGCTGGGAGAAATTTCCCTTTCTCTTCTTTGTTCGCACAGCTCCAGGGGTTCCGCTTTGGATTTGGCCCCGCCTCTGTGTGTAGGTTGCCTGAGGGCAACTGCTCTTCGCTCAGACAGGACGGGGTTAAAGGAGCAGCTGATTCGGGGGCTCTGGCTCACTCAAGCTGGGGGGAGGCAGTGGTACGGATGCGGGGCGAGCCTGCAGCGGCAGAGGCCAGGGTGACATTGCACCAGACTGAGGCGCGCCGCGCGTTCTCCCGGGGAAGTTGTCCCTGAATCCTGGGACCCTGGCAGTGGCGGGCTGCACAGGCTCCCGGGAGGAGAGGTGTGGAGAGTGACCTGTGTTCGCACACAGGCTTCTTGGTGGCTGCAGCAGCTGCCTTAGCGTCTCATGCCTGTCTCTGGTGTCCGCGCTGATAGCCATGGCTCACGCCCGTTTCTGGAGCTCCTTTAAGTGGTGCGCTTAATCCCCTCTCCTCACACACCAGGAAACAAAGAGGTAAGAAATAATTTTTTAAAATGAATTTTTATTGGGGTATAGTTGATTTACAATGTTGTTTTAGTTTCAGGTGTACAGCAAAGTCAATCAGTTATACATATATCCACTCTTTTTTAGATTCCTTTCCCGTACAGGCCATTACAGAGTATTGAGTAGAGTTCCCTGTGCTACACATTAGGTCCTTATTATTATCTATATTGTATATAATAGTGTATATACATTAATCCAAATCTCCCAATTTATCCCTCCCCCACCTTGCCCCTTGGCAACAGTAAGTTTGATTTCTACATCTGTAACTCTATTTCTGTTTTGTAGCTAAGTTCATTTGTACCATTTTTTTAGATTCCACATATAAGCACTATCATATTTGCCTTTCTGTCTGACTTACTACACTCAGTATGACAGTCTCTAGGTCCATCCATGTTGCTGCAAATGGCATTACTTCTTCTATGGCTAAGTAATATTCCTTTGTATATATGTACCACATCTTCTTTATCCATTCATCTGTCGACGGACGTTTAGATTGCTTCCATGTCCTGGCTATTGTAAATAGTGCTGTAATGAACACTGGGGTGCATGTATCTTTTCAAATTATGGTTTTCTCCAGATAAATGCCCAGGAGTGGGATTGCTGGATCATATGGTAGCTCTATTTTTAGTTTTTTAAAGGAACCTCCATACTGTTCTCCATAGTGGCTATACTAATTTACATTCCCACCAACAGTGTTGGAGGGTTCCCTTTTCTCCACACCCTCTCTGGCATTTACTGTTTGTAGACTTTTTGATGATGGCCATTCTGACCGGTGTGAGGTGATACCTCATTGTAGTTTTGATTTGCATTTGTCTAATAATTAGTGATGCTGAGAATCTTTTCATGTGTTTTTTAGCCATCTGTATGTCTTCTCTGGAGAAATGTCTATTTAGGTCTTCTGCCCATTTTTTGATTGCGTTGTTTGCTTTTTTGATACTGAGCTGCATGAGCTGTTTGTATATTTTGGAAATTAATCCCTTGTCGGTTGCTTCATTTGCAAATATTTTCTCCCCTTTTGAGGGTTGTCTTTTTTTTTTATTTTTGCGGTATGCGGGTCTCTCACTGTTGTGGCCTCTCCCGTTGTGGAGCATAGGCTCCGGACGCGCAGTCTCAGCGGCCATGGCTCACGGGCCCAGCCGCTCCGCAGCATGTGGGATCTTCCCAGACCAGGGCACGAACCCGTGTCCCCTGCATCGGCAGGCGGACACTCAACCACTGCGCCACCAGGGAAGCCCGAGGGCTGTCTTTTTGTTTATTGTTTCTTTTGCTGTGCAAAAGCTTTTAAGTTTAATTATTTTTGTTTATTTTTGTTTTTATTTTAATTTTCATTACTCTAGGAGGTGGATCGAAAAAGATCTTGCTGAGATTTATGTCAGAGTGTTCTGCCTATGTTTTCCTCTAATAGTTTTACAGTATCTGGCCTTACATTTAGGTCTTTAATCCATTTTGAGTTTACTTTTGTGTATGGTATCAGGGAGTGTTCTAATTTCATTCATTTACCTGTAGCTGTCCAGTTTTCCCAGCACCACTTATTGAAGAGACTGTCTTTTCTCCATTGTGTATTCTTGCCTCCTTTGTCATAGATTGGGTGACCATAGGTGCATGGGTTTATCTCTGGACTTTCTATACTGTTCCATCGATCTATATTTCTGTTTTTGAGCCAGTACCATACCGTTTTGATTACCGTAGCTTTGTAGTATAGACTGAACTCAGGGAGCTGGATTGCTCCAGCTCCTTTTTTCTTGCTCAGGATTGCTTTGGCTACCTGTGGTCTTTTGTGTTCCCATACAAATTGTAAAATATTTTGTTCTAATTCTGGGAAAAATGTCATTAGTAATTTGATAGGGATTACACTGAATCTGTAGATTGCCTTGGGTAGTACAGTCATTTTGACAATAATGATTCTTCCAGTCCAAGAACATGGTATATCTGTCCATCTGTTTGTGTCATCTTTGATTTCTTTCATCGGTGTCATGTAGTTTTCAGAGTACAGGTCGTTTGCCTCCTTAGGCAGGTTTATTCCTAGGTATTTTATTCTTTTTGATGCATTGGCAAATGGGATTGTTTCATTGATTTCTCTTTCTGATCTTTCATTGTTAGTGTATAGGAATGCAAGAGATTTCTGTGTATTAACTTTGTATCCTGCAACTTTAACCAATTCACTGATGAGCTCTAGTAGTCTTCTGATAGCAGCTTTCAGATTTTCTATGTATAGTATCATGTCATCTGCAAACAGTGACAGTTTTACTTCTTCTTTTCCAATTTGATTTCCTTTTATTTCCCTTTCTTGTCTGATTGTCATGGTGAATTCCTTATGATTTATTGACTTTTGAGCTTCTCTGATGACTATGACTCAATAATTATATTTGTGAAACTAAAGTTACAGGTAGAAAAAACCGTACCCTTTTTTCCAACCTTAACTCTAAGCTAAAACTGGAAACACCCCATTATGGGAATAGTATGAAATACTGACTTAAACGGAGCAACCAATTTAATGACAATACTTATTCCAATGGAGCAGAAAGCGAGAGAAAGTACAAAAGGAAAAAGGTCAGGGAGATATCCACCCACCAATTTTCTAAGTTAGGTTTCTAAGTTAAATTCATTAGTATGAATTTAATCAATTGTTTTATGTGTTACAAACTTCCAGAATAGAGGTAACAATTACCCAACTACTAAATTTTAGTCTATGCTAAATTTAATTTGGAGGAAAAGAGAACATGTTTAAAATTATTTGCACAAGTGAAGAGAAATAGAGGGAAAGGATATAATAGTTTCATAACAAAATAAGACCATAAAGGAAGGGGTGAACACAAGCTGAGTTTGAACCGGGAATATAAAATGCCATTCTTGGGCTTCCCTGGTGGCGCAGTGGTTGAGAGTCCGCCTGCCGATGCAGGGGATGCGTGTTCATGCCCCGGTCTGGGAGGATCCCACATGCTGCGGAGCAGCTAGGCCCGTGAGCCATGGCCGCTGAGCCTGCACATCCGGAGCCTGTGCTCT